>NC_058045.1:31950610-32203110 GCF_020085105.1 Siniperca chuatsi | reverse complement strand
GTATATATGTATGTATGTATGTATGTATGTATATATGTATGTATGTGTATTTATGTATGTATGTGTATATATGTATTTGTTGGTATGTATGTATATGTATGTTCATATATGTATGTATATGTATGTATTTATGTATGTATGTATGTATAAATGTATTTATACATATGTATATGTATGCATGTGTATGTATGTATATATGTATTTATATATGTATGTATGTATGTATGTATGTATGTATATATGTATGTATGTGTTTATATATTTACATATCTACGTGTATGTATGTGTGTATATATGTGCTTTTATTAATGTATGTGTATATATGTACAGTGTGTATGTAAGTATATTTGTATATGCATATGTATGTATGTGCGTATACGTGTTTATGTATGTATGTATGTATGTATGTATGTATGTGTGTGTATATGTGTGTGTATGTGTTTATTTATGTATATATGTACGTGTGTGTGTGTTTGTGTGTGTATATATGTGTTTACATATGTGTATATGTGTTTGTGCGTATGTATGTGTGTGTATGTGTGTATATGTGTGTATATGTGTGTGTTTGTGTGTGTGTATATGTTTGTATGTGTTGTGTGTACGTGTTCATATGTATGTGCGTATATGTGTTAATAAATGTGTGTCTGTGTGTGTGTATATGTATGTATGCGTGTAACAATTTATTTTTCTTCTGTTTGATCTTTTTTTGTCTCTTAATCCTTCCGGCTTCGGAGGAACATTTTTCTTATTTTTATTCGTTATAAATTTAACAGAGAAACTGAAATGTCGAACACATGACGGGTCGACAGTTAACACAGACATGTACACTTTATTACACAGAGACGTGAACGCTGTTTCCTGATATTAAAGACAAATAGAGAAATACACAAGAATGTTAAGAAGAAGAAACAGCCTAATTTCAAAGGGGAAGGGTGTAGGTCAGATAGTTGACAATGCCGATCATTGATATACCACTTTCACTTTCACTCAACCCTTCAGGAATATTTCCAAAATCCAGAGCGAGAGATGAAACTTTAACACTAAAGCCCAGCATCCTTCGTGTGGAACGTCCCACTTTTTCCCAAAAAGGTTAAGAAATAACAGAATCAGAAAAACTTTGTCCAGTCAGTGAACTGATGGAGGCGCTGCAGGCGTGTAGCCACACCTCCTCGGGTGCCTCCACCCTTATCTCTTTTCCCCAGCTTGTATCATTTGTTGGGTTTTTGTTATTGAGCTGACGCCTCCTTGTATAATCCCTCTGTTACTTTCAGCATTGGCAGGACAGTGTGTGATGTAGTTTTGTCTTTCCACCAGGTGGGGGAGCTCTCCTCTGCAGGAGGCCAGGAGGCACAACAAGGAAGCTGCAGTCCAACTGCTGCAGGGCGCCATCTGACCCACAACACCCCGTCAGAAAGTTATCTGGAGTTGATGAATAAAACCTGAAACCTCTTCAAGTCCGGAACATGTGAATGAACAAGCGATCCAGGTTTTATCCAGCAGAGAGAAATAAACTAACAAACCTTCTTCAAACAGTCATCTGTTCAAACACAGCTTCACTGAGCGATCTGAAAAACTGCTCATGTTCCCAGACTTTACTTCAGAGGCAGTTTGAGGGACGAACAGAGGGATGAAAGAGTTTTTCTTTGTCTCTGGACTGAAAGCAGCTCCTGCAGCCGTCTGACAGAAACCCACGTTCAGTCCAGTTGGCCCGACTCGAGTCAATAATTAATATTCTGTTCACATCAGCTTCTTTTCTGTTGATGAGAAAACACTGTGCTGGAATCTGCTGCGGCGTTGTTTTTAAATAAAGCAGCTTTTTGTGTCTTAAGAGCGACTGGTTTCCTTCTGTAGACTCACACTCTCGTAAACTTTTCTTTCCTTCAACTGAACAAAAGTTATTCTAAAACATAAACTTACATAATTTCGCGTGTCTGCGTAATTAAAAACCCCTTTTGAACACGTACAAAATAAATGATTATTTTCTTTGAAACCAGGCTGACAGACAACAGAAAACCATCTAATACGTGTAAAAGGCCAATAAACGTTGGAAATGATGCTGAATTTCATACGAAGTCTTCTAGGAAAGTTTCTTCATTTGAAGCTCATTTGTCTCACGAAAATAAACGAAGAAAAACCCAAATGACTCTTTAAAACATCGTGCAAACTTGTTTTTGTTGGATTCTCTGTCTCTCTATCTCGAATAATACAGAAGAATAAACAACGACGTTTCTTACACGCAGCTGCTTCATCCCACTAATACAAATAAATAGTTGATTTCAGCTTCAAGAGCAGATACGAGGAGTTCAGGATCCCGGAAAGCTTTTTCTCTCAAAATGCAAAAAACAAAACCAAAGATTTCTCCTAAAGCAGGGCCAGATGAAACTGCGGCACCATGTCCACATAATATCCACTAAAACATAAAAGTTATTAAAGCTACAGGTAAACATGCAGCCAAAGTCATACCTGAAACATGTCCTCTACCTCTGGTTGCCTAGAAACAACATTTATTTGTTATGATGATGTAATCCAGTCCTCACAAGACACCACAAGTTTGAAAGGAGTGTTTCTCTGAAGCTGCAGACGTGCTGCAGTATCTGTCAGAGATGTTCGTAACCTCTTCCTGCCGTCTGTGTGCTTTTCATCACTTTCGTATTATTTACTCAGATGATGCTGCGGTGAAACGATCACATCAAGTCACTGTGATCGTTTAGCCTTCATGGCTAACTTTAAACACTCATTGCAGATTCTTAGTGAGATAAATCCTGTTCATATTCATAACCGCGTCGGTGGAAGAAACACACCTCAGACACGGTTACATGTTAGAGCTGAAAGACTTTAGTTTGGCTGAACTGAACTTTAAAAAAAGAAACAGATCAGGCTTCTGAATTAAAGCAGGATGATAAACTGAATCACAGAACAGACAACAGACCAACTTCAGCTGTCTGGACTCATGAAGCGTTTTCTGTCCGTGTTTCTCTTGAGGCCGGATGCAGTTTGATCAGATCACTGTTTATTATACATAAAATATTTTAAGCCATCACAACAAGCTGCGAAGGCAAATTGATTTAGGCTGCATTAATAAAACTGACTTCACATAAAAGCTTCCAACAGCAAATGTGACTACATTTCCCTCCGGAAGCATAACTAACTAACTAACTAACTATAACTAACTAACTAACTAACTATAATAACTATAATAACTAAGTGTCTGCTGTGAAGCAGCAAAGAGCAGCTCCTCCTGAAACTCCCTTGTGTTGTTTTGTTGTCTGGGTTGTGACCACATCAGATGCTCACAAGATGAAGTATTCTGAACCAATCAGAAGAGGCGGGACGCCGCGTCAAGCTGAAATCAAAGCTGTACCGGAAGCGTGGCAGTCACCTTCACAATAAAGGTTGACAAACATTCAGTTGGCGTTTGTTAACCACACACAGTGGTGGAGTTATTTTAATTCAGAAATGTGATGAAATTAATCAAATAAAGATATTGTGCCCCTCCCCATGTGACTTAGAGATGTTTATATGTCAAAAAGAGTTATTATGGAGCTGCAACGATGAACCAATTAGTCGTTAAAAAGAAAATTTTAAAAACTTTTGAGCAAAAATGTTTCTGCTCCGGCTTCTCAAGTGTGAGAATTTGTTGTTTAAATGAAACATCTTTCATGTCATTTGAAGACATTACTGAGGACCTTGAGGAAACTGGGATGGGTGCTTTTTTTTTAACTACTTTTTGATATTTCATAGACTAGACAATCGAGAAAACAATCAGCAGATTAATTGATCATGAAAATAATCGTCAGTTACAGCCTTATTATAGAGCCCACTTTAAAACAATAAGTGTTTTACAGAGAGATGAAAAATACAATCAGATGCACAAACGTGCAGAAAAGAATACAACAGACAAATTGCACAGAGAACCAATGAATAATAAAGACAGTCATGAGTGCTCTGCTGAACATGAACATCTGATGACCTGAACACAAAGAGCAGAAACAGTCCGTTTGTTCCCACAGCAGCCAAAATAAGCCGCTGAGCTGCTCTGTAATTATTGTTCTCTGTTTAAAGGAGGCTCCAAACACAACTGTCACCAGGCAAAAGCAGCAGCAGCAGGAAGTGGACGGTTCCTAAACAAAGAGTAGAAGAAGAAGTTAGTTAGTTCCCAGTGCCAGACCGCAGAAACACGACTCTGAACTCTAAAAGCCTGAAGGATAAAAAGAGACCGAATGAAACCTGAAGTGGACACGTTAACATGTCGACCTGATGGTGGCGCTAGATGGAAAGTCAGAGGATCAGCAGAGTTATTACAGTTCATCCTGAGGGGAGCATGAACGATGAAGCACGTCTCATCGCAGTCCAGCTGCTGCTGAGACGCTTCAGTCTGGACAGACGGACGGACCCAGTGGACAGGGCACAGCTGGATGTCGTGGATATATGGGATTGTCTTGCGTTTCGCAGGGCAGCTCTGCAACATTATTTTACTTCTTATTTTAAAGGGGCAGTTCACCCGAAAATCAAAACCACACATGTCTCCTCTCACCTGCAGAGCTGTTCATCCATCTGGATGGTTTCGGTGCGAGCTGCAGAGTTTTGGAGATATCTGCATTGTTTGAATATAACGGGACTACATGGCGCTCGGCTCGTGGAGCTCAAAGTGCCCAAAAAAACACGTTTGATAAACTCAACAGCAGCGTCTGTTTCCAGAAATCCTGACCCGGCTACTGAAGATCATCCGCAGATCTGTTGGGAGCAGTTTCATGTGGAAACTATCGGTGCAAACAAAATTCCTTTATTCCTGTATTTTTGATTTTTACGTTATTTGAGTTTATCAGTAATTTCTGCAGCTATGTTCTCTGTTGTATTGTAATGAACTAATGTCATGTTTCACAGCTGCCTGTTTGAACTTTTGTATTCAATAAAGTGAGAGAGAAAGAAAACGTTACTGGTAATGTTGCATGTATAACGAAGCTCGACTCTTACTTTGAAGGCGCCAGCCGGAAGTGTCCGCAGTCAGCTGGTGTGGCTTGTCAGCCGCAGCCTCCAGCCTGTTGCACGGAGCCAGTCCTCTCAGTTGCAGTGAGGAGCGGCGAAATGTGAGTTCAGTTTGCCGGTCTGAGAGTTTCTCTGGAGGACGCGGTCCGTCTCACGCGACTCTAGGTGTTTGTTACCTGCGGAGACTGAAGCGCTGTGTTCGCAGTGAGAGCCGAGGATGAGCAGCTGCGGTCGGTGTAGTTGCGTCCTGTGAGGTCGGTGGACGCGTTTTATTCATCAGCAGCGCCGCAGGAGCGAAGCGAGTCTGCACAGGTGAGTCCACACGAGGCTCGTATCCTGCCGGGCTCACTGGTAAACAGGTGCAGCAGGTGTTGTGGTGGCGGTTTGTACTTCACCTGGCGTTATTTACCTGCACAGACACTCACTGTCAGACCTGCAGGCGTTTTAAAACCGAGCAGGTAACATCTTGTTTCTTTAGCACCTTTCAAAACCTGGTGCTTTACAGCAGGATGAAGAGTTAGAAGGAAAGAACACAGACAACAGAAAGA
Source organism: Siniperca chuatsi (assembly GCF_020085105.1). Taxonomy (NCBI): domain Eukaryota; kingdom Metazoa; phylum Chordata; class Actinopteri; order Centrarchiformes; family Sinipercidae; genus Siniperca; species Siniperca chuatsi. Next base: position 32,197,576 of record NC_058045.1, on the reverse strand, counting down.
CTCCAGCACAGAGACGGGTCTTCAGCTGTGACCTAAAACACCCACCCAGGCTCAGGTCAGCAGCCTCCCCTGCTGACCTGAGCCCCGGGGGGAGGCTGCTCCTCAGCCGGGACCCAGGACCTCCATGTGTTCAGTCTTGAATGAGGAACAACTAGCAGGCCTCGTTCAGAGGACCCGAGGGGCCCAGCAGGGGTCTATGGCTTTAGCAGCTCACTAATATATTCTGGAGCAAGATTATTCAGAGCCTTATGAATGAGGAGGAGGATCTTGAACTGAATCCTTAATTGAAGCCAGTGTGGTGACATCAGGACGGGGGCGACGTGAGAGTGAAATGAGGTCTTGGTGAGTAATCCAGCTGCAGAGTTTTGGACTAACTGGATCCTGGTTTAGGCAGGAATACAGAGCATTACAGTGGTCTAAGCGTGGAGAATAATTTCCAGCTGCTGGAAAGATAACAGAGGGCGTATTTTTGCAGTATTCCTCAGATGAATGACGTGTTTATCAAATTTCAGCTGGTAGTCAAAAATGACGCCTTGGTTTTTGGAGGTTTTGTATTTGTAACCAATGAACCGAGGTGTTGGAGGATGCTAGAAGAGACCTGATCTGGGGCGAAGACCAGAACGTTTTACTGTGATTTTTAGTTGAAGAAAATGACGAGACATCCAGTTACTAATCGGATAGGTAGAGTTGTGTGTCATCAGCGTAGCACTGAAACACACAGCCGAACTGACGGATCACGTGCCCTGAGGGCAGCATATATAATGCAAATAAAATGGGTCCTATGATTGACCCCTGAGGCCCCCCACAAGTCAAAGGAGCACAGGCGGACACCTTGTCATCAGCGGATAGAAAACAATTTCGGTTGGATAAATAAGAAAACCAGTTCAGTGCTACACCAGATATCCCGACCCAGCCGATCGATCAGAGTAGCGTGAGCAATAGTGTCAAAGGCTGCAGACAAATCTACAGAACTAAAACTGCAACTTCACCTTGGTCTAACTGCGACAGAAGCTCTTATTCTGTTGGTTTTGTCTACAAAGAAGGATAAAAAAATGTTGACAGTCTACCACCAAGGACAAGCTGGAGTTATTTAAGAGGCGGTGAAGAGATTTAAAAAGAAACCTGGGATTGTGTTTGTTTGTGGTGATGAGATTACTGAAATCTTTTGATTCATCAAGTCTTTCATTCGATTATAATGCAATCGTGTGGTTTTGCGGTGCTTGTCGCTTTTCACAGAGCGGATGTCGTCATTTAGCCACAGAGAAGAATTGGTCTTAGAAATAAGCCGAAGCTTTTAATTGTACAGAATTGGTTTGTGGAAATAAACACTTTAAGATTCTGAAACTGACTTGAAAATAACAAATGAAGAATATAAAAAGCTTAAATATCACAAAACCAATTGGAGTCCCTGTAAATAGACTTACAGGTAGTTTAGAGTCTGTGGATAGACCTGCAGGTGTTTTAGTTCTTGTAGACAGACCAGCAGACTTACATGTGGTTCAGGGTTTTGTAGATAGACCCGCAGGTAGTTTAAAGTCTGTGGATAGACCTGCTGGTCGTTCAGACCATGTACGTACAGACGGGCGACAGCTGACAGGAGAAGCAGCATGAAGTGTGGCGGTGTGGAGTCCGGCCTCCACGAGCCTCCAGACCAGCTTCAGGGCTGCTGGAGTCTGAGGAGCTCTGCTGGAGGACGAGCGCCTCCTCCACACGATGCTCCCTCAGTTATATATACAACCTTTTATTTAATCAGCTCGTCTCACTGAGCTCAGACACACCTGAGTGCAGCAGGTAGAGAGACACACAAGCTAAAGGACAGACAGCAGCAGAGACAGACGTCCACACACAGATCTGAAGATGGAGGTTTATGTTATATCATCTGGTCTGATGGAGACGCTGCTGCAGAGCGCTGTCTGACAGGCTGGGCCAAAACCTTCCACAGGTGTGAAACTGAGCTGAGGTCAGGTGACTGTAAAGGTCGCAGCATTTTATTCCCATCGTTTCCGTCCTCACCGAACCGCTCAGTGAGCGCTGCTGCACCGAGGCAGCTGATAGTTTCTCTTTTATTAGCTTTGTCCTTTCGTTTGGCGTCCGGAGACCGACGAGTAGGTTTAGTTCCAGTAGAGCCACCGCTGTTGTTCTCTGCCTTTTTTATCTGCAGTCAGATTCTCTGTAAACTATTTAGCGATAAACACGTCTGATGTACCTTTCATCAGCGGCACCATTCAGCGGTTTGGTGTTTTCCCCGTCGACGTCACATCCGCAGTCGAGTTTTCTTTTAGAAAATGTCTTCGGTGATCCTAAACCAGGTTTGGTCAGAATCAGCGAGTGAAGGCGTCTCTCGAGAGTTCGAGAAGAATTACAGAGACCAGTTTCTATGACCACATGAGGAGAAAAATACCAGAATGCAATGCAGCGACAGGACCAGCTGGAGTTTGGAGTGACTCACATTTTGTAGACTGGAAAAACTCTGAATGCTTAGATCTTAATATCACTGTAATTTTCGATGTACACGTAACCATTTCCTCTAATTATGTGGATATTGTTGAACGGCATTCTGGGAAACGTAGAAAATTACTAGCAGAAGTAGGAGCAGATAAGGGAAGTTGCCTAAAAATATAATGACATTGACGACTGATGATCTTGAGAGATAAAGAGGGGAGTTTCCCTTTAGCTTACATGGAGTTTTGACTGAACCAGATGTATTTAATTGTGGTTCATTTGAAAGGGACAGACACAGCGTACCTGTATAGATGCTTTAATCAGAAACATAAAATGTATAAATATCATAGTATTCAGATCCGTTACTGCAGTTAAAGTACTAACACACACTCTGTGAAACACTCTGCTGCAGTGAAAGTGTGAGAGTGTGATCAGGAAAAAGCCCTTAAAGCATTAAAGCAGTGCAGCGTCCCTGTGGCTGCTGTGCTGTTATATATTCTATCATCAGGTTATTATTCCTCGTGCATTAATGTAAAGCAGGATGTTGCTGCTGCAGCTGGTGGAGCTGGAGCTCATGTTGAACCGGTTTGTATCGGACTGCAGCTGATGATGCTTTTCATTCTGGATCCATCTGCCGATTCTTTTCTCCTCCATCGATCGATCGATCGGTTTGGAAAACTGGTGAAAACGGTGAGAAACGCCGTCACGACGACCCAGAGCCCAAAGCGACGCCTTCAGCGTGTCGTCGTGTCCGACCGACAGTCCGAAGCTCGACGTTATTAACAAACATCACAGTTATTACAGTCGTTCAGAGGAAAAGCAGCAGATCTGCACATCTGAGCAGCTGCAGCCAGGAAGGGATTTACAGGAGAAATGACAAACGATTCTGAAAATAATACGTTTTCTGTCTATCGATTAATTGAGAAATCGTTCCAGCTCTATCTGTATAAGCTGTTGGGTAGTTTCATCTAAAACAAAGCATCATATTTTAAACAACTGTAGTGAAGTAAAAAGTACAGTATTTCCCTCTGGATTATTATTATTATCATTATTATTATTATTATTATTATTATTATATAGTATAAATGAAAAGAAAGTACAGTACTTGAGTAAAAGTGCTTTCCACCACTGCGTTCAAACCCCTTTGAAATTGAATTCTTCGCTCTCTGCCATGTTCGGTTGTTATCACCGCCGAGCCTCAGATGAGTTCCTCATTATTTTATTATTTGAATAACTAACGAGCAGCTTACAGGCTGCTGGAATCATAACTGACTGAAAAACACGAGTCTGGTGTTTGGAAAGTAAAAACTCAGCTGCCTAAATACAAGTTTTTATCTGCGAAACAACTGATGCGAGCAGCACCGAGGAAACTGCATTTATCGTTTGAGGTTTGTTGTTTTCTGACTCTCAGAAATGATCCCAGTTCAGAGTTTACATACTGTCTGTCTCTCTGTCTCTGTCTCTGTCTGTCTCTCTCTCTCTCTCTCTCTCTCTCTCTCTCTCTGTCTCTCTGTCTCTCTCTCTCTCTCTCTCTGTCTCTCTCTCTCTCTCTGTCTCTCTCTGTCTCTCTCTCTCTGTCTCTGTCTCTCTGTCTCTGTCTCTCTCTCTCTCTCTCTCTCTCTCTCTCTCTGTCTCTCTCTCTCTCTCTCTCTCTCTCTCTCTCTCTCTCTCTCTCTGTCTCTCTCTCTCTCTCTCTCTCTCTCTCTCTGTCTCTCTCTCTCTCTCTGTCTCTCTCTCTCTGTCTCTCTCTCTCTCTCTCTCTCTCTCTCTCTCTCTCTCTCTCTGTCTCTCTCTCTCTCTCTCTCTCTCTCTGTCTCTCTCTCTCTCTCTCTCTCTCTCTCTCTCTCTCTCTCTCTCTCTCTCTCTCTCTCTCTCTCTCTCTGTCTCTCTCTCTCTCTCTCTCTCTCTCTCTCTCTCTCTCTCTCTCTGTCTCTCTCTCTCTCTCTCTCTCTCTCTCTCTCTCTCTCTGTCTCTCTCTCTCTCTCTCTCTCTCTCTCTCTCTCTCTCTCTCTCTCTCTCTCTCTCTCTCTCTCTCTCTCTCTCTCTCTCTGTCTCTCTCTCTCTCTCTCTCTCTCTCTCTCTCTCTCTCTCTCTGTCTCTCTCTCTCTCTCTCTCTCTCTCTCTCTCTCTCTCTCTCTCTCTCTCTCTGTCTCTCTCTCTCTCTCTCTCTCTCTCTCTCTCTCTCTCTCTCTCTCTCTCTCTCCCTCTCTCTGTCTCTCTCTCTCTCTCTCTCTCTCTCTCTCTCTCTCTCTCTCTCTCTCTCTCTCTCTCTCTCTCTCTCTCTCTCTCTCTCTCTCTCTCTCTCTCTCTCTCTCTCTCTCTCTCTCTCTCTCTCTCTCTCTCTCTCTCTCTCTCTCTCTCTCTCTCTCTCTCTCTCTCTCTCTCTCTCTCTCTCTCTCTCTCTCTCTCTCTCTCTCTCTCTCTCTCTCTCTCTCTCTCTCTCTCTCTCTCTCTCTCTCTCTCTCTCTCTCTCTCTCTCTCTCTCTCTCTCTCTCTCTCTCTCTCTCTCTCTCTCTCTCTCTCTCTCTCTCTCTCTCTCTCTCTCTCTCTCTCTCTCTCTCTCTCTCTCTCTCTCTCTCTCTCTCTCTCTCTCTCTCTCTCTCTCTCTCTCTCTCTCTCTCTCTCTCTCTCTCTCTCTCTCTCTCTCTCTCTCTCTCTCTCTCTCTCTCTCTCTCTCTCTCTCTCTCTCTCTCTCTCTCTCTCTCTCTCTCTCTCTCTCTCTCTCTCTCTCTCTCTCTCTCTCTCTCTCTCTCTCTCTCTCTCTCTCTCTCTCTCTCTCTCTCTCTCTCTCTCTCTCTCTCTCTCTCTCTCTCTCTCTCTCTCTCTCTCTCTCTCTCTCTCTCTCTCTGTCTCTCTCTCTCTCTCTCTCTCTCTCTCTCTCTCTCTCTCTCTCTCTCTCTCTCTCTCTCTCTCTCTCTCTCTCTCTCTCTCTCTCTCTCTCTCTCTCTCTCTCTCTCTCTCTCTCTCTCTCTCTCTCTCTCTCTCTCTCTCTCTCTCTCTCTCTCTCTCTCTCTCTCTCTCTCTCTCTCTCTCTCTCTCTCTCTCTCTCTCTCTCTCTCTCTCTCTCTCTCTCTCTCTCTCTCTCTCTCTCTCTCTCTCTCTCTCTCTCTCTCTCTCTCTCTCTCTCTCTCTCTCTGTCTCTCTCTCTCTCTCTCTCTCTCTCTCTCTCTCTCTCTCTCTCTCTCTCTCTCTCTCTCTCTCTCTCTCTCTCTCTCTCTCTCTCTCTCTCTCTCTCTCTCTCTCTCTCTCTCTCTCTCTCTCTCTCTCTCTCTCTCTCTCTCTCTCTCTCTCTCTCTCTCTCTCTCTCTCTCTCTCTCTCTCTCTCTCTCTCTCTCTCTCTCTCTCTCTCTCTCTCTCTCTCTCTCTCTCTCTCTCTCTCTCTCTCTCTCTCTCTCTCTCTCTCTCTCTCTCTCTCTCTCTCTCTCTCTCTCTCTCTCTCTCTCTCTCTCTCTCTCTCTCTCTCTCTCTCTCTCTCTCTCTCTCTCTCTCTCTCTCTCTCTCTCTCTCTCTCTCTCTCTCTCTCTCTCTCTCTCTCTCTCTCTCTCTCTCTCTCTCTCTCTCTCTCTCTCTCTCTCTCTCTCTCTCTCTCTCTCTCTCTCTCTCTCTCTCTCTCTCTCTCTCTCTCTCTCTCTCTCTCTCTCTCTCTCTCTCTCTCTCTCTCTCTCTCTCTCTCTCTCTCTCTCTCTCTCTCTCTCTCTCTCTCTCTCTCTCTCTCTCTCTCTCTCTCTCTCTCTCTCTCTCTCTCTCTCTCTCTCTCTCTCTCTCTCTCTCTCTCTCTCTCTCTCTCTCTCTCTCTCTCTCTCTCTGTCTATAATTGCATTCATCTCTGAGTACTTTCTCATGACAGGGGGCTTCTGTTTTAGGATTAGCCCACACACACACACCAACACACACACACACACACACACACACACACACACACACACACACACACACACACACACACACACAGTTGTTTCCGTCAGTGTTTTTCTAGCTGGGATCCTTTCAGGAGATATTTGTGTTTCATTTTTCATTTTTCATCTTTGGAAGCAAACCCTGTGCACATGAGCTGCTTCCAGTAGAGAGCGACAGTTTGTAACTGTTTCAGGAGAGCCGCTTTGGCTTTTAATTAGTTTCTGAAGTGACGTCGCCATCGTCTTTGTTTATCTGCTGAACCTTCTGAACCAAAATCCACTTAGCAGCACCTCTGCGGCTCACTGGTTAACGCTGTGTCGGTTTGTTTAGTATTAAAGCTGAACAAAAGTGTAAAAATGATGATTTGCGGTTTCGAGGAGGGGGGGTTGTCATGGAGTCACCACAAGCCTTACCTAGGCGCTGCCTGAGCCAGCTGCTAGGTAAGGCTTGTGGTTAGGCGTAGCAGAGATAACTGGCTGGGGTCAGGTTAAGGTAACGCATATTTACAGGGAAACAGACTTCGACACACCTGCACCTGAAACAAACAGACATACTGCGTTAACCAGTGAGCTGTAGAGGAGCTGGGAGGTGGATTGTGTAACCTTTGGACAGAGCCGGGCTAGCTGTTTCCCCCTGTTTCCAGTCTTTGTGCTAAGCTAAGCTAACTGGCTGCAGCTTCATATTTACTGTACAGACATGAGATCTGACTGTCAGAGAGGAAGAGCAGAAGAGGATTCACCTAAATGCAACTTTTCCTTTAAACTCATGTGCTGCGGTGGAAATTTGACTCTGTGCTTATTTAGACATGCGTTTTTTATATATATATATAATTTAGACCAACATGTAAACGTGATCACTTTTACAAGATGCTTCAGTGAACGAAGGAGGTTGAACTCATCACAAAATATCTGCAGGACTGAACTCGCCACCACAGACTGACGGGATGTAACAGTGGAGGAGGATGTGTCGGAGGGCGGGCTGAGGTGGGGGGGTTGACCTTTTTTTGATGACTGGTTTTGGTGTCTACCAGATGGGTCGTCATGGTGACGGTTACACACGTGGTGACGCCTAACGCCCACTTTTTCAGAGCAGAAGGTGAGTTGATAGTTGTTGTTTTTTCTTTTCCTGAGTGAGACGTCGAACGTAGACGCTCTTTGGATCACAGCAGCAGATGCTGAGAGCCGTTCAGCAAAGTCACGCCGAGCGGCTTTGAAACTCTTCAATGGGTGACGGGTGTGTGTGTGTGTGTGTGTGTGTGTGTGTGTGTGTGTGTGTTAATACCACCAAATCCTGTGAACGCTACATGTGGTAAACTGTGCACACATGGTCCTGTTCCCACACAAAACCTGTAGTCCCTGGCATGGTCTGAACCCACACACACACACACACACACACACACACACACACACACACACACACACACTTTTTGAAGCATTTCAGATTCGGTCTCACCCTCCCACACTCATCTGGGTGACGAACTGCTAACCCCCCCCCCAACCCCACACATACCTTTTTCCACTTTCAGACTGTTCAGGTTTTTGGTTTTGATTGTTTCTGTACTTTGATGTTTTGCAACAGAAGATTGATTAACCGAACATCACTGCTGCAATTTATTTTATTTACTCCCTGGTTGATTTTTCTCCTGTTTTCGCCGTTTTAAGGCACTTCAATACTTAATTTTAAAAATGTAGAAACAGAAGAGCACACACGAGCAGCAGAGTTTCTACACATTTTTTTATTATTAATCTGCTTCTCATTTCTAATCCTGCTTCCACTACAGGCAGGGAGTCAGAGTTAGTGTCTCTTCGTCGGTCCTCCTCTCCGCGGGTTGCCAAGTGAGAGAGAAATCAGTATTTATTGAGCTCCTCTGGTTTTGGCAGGACGCAGCCAAATAAACAATGGCGTGTTTGTGTTGACGGTCAGCGCGGGGCCTCCCATTGGCTGTGATCAGAGGAGACGGCACAGTGGGAGCCTGTGGGACACACACTGGGCTGTGAGATCCCATCAGCCACCTGGGCGTCCTGAACGGAGACGGCTCTGAGGTCGGCTCGTCGTGATGTGAGATGAGAGCGCAGCGAAGCTTAAGTTTTCACCGACAGATCAGGACTTGGAGCTCTTGAACATGAGAAATTATAAACTCTGCAGCAACAAGGGAGGAAAAATGTTGCATGCAGCCATTTTTGCGTGTTGTCTCAGTGGTTTGAGGTGCATTGTTTTTTGACGTTTAGTTGTTTTTAGTTCAGTGATGTTATTCACTCGATGCTCCACCTGCTGAACGCTGCACTGCACTTTGATTTGGGGGTGCGGGTCTGTTTTAAGCCACTTGTTACAGATTCTGAACTCCGCTTTGGTCACGCCAGAGCAGTTTGTACCACACAGCTAAACAGGCTACCATTTTAGCAAAAAAGAAAAGTAATTGGAAGAAATGGCTGCCACTGAAAAGTTTTATTTTAGTTCTGTAATGTGGAGCACACCGGCGCACACAGAGGCTAAAAATCCTGCGTTCCCGCTGGTATTTTTCTTGAATAAAGTAGCCGATTTTTGCAAGAATTCCAAGAAATACCAGCATCTCAATTTCCTGCGTTCAAGCCCTAATTTCAACATCTACCAGCCAGATTACCGTGACACTTTAAATGAATGTTCATGGTCCTCAGAGGATGAATCCTAATGATTTGGTGACCCTATGACCTTTCATCTGGCGTCAGCAGCAGGACAACATTTCCACTATTTACAATCTTACACAGATGTCCAACAGGAATGGACATAAATTTGCTCTACGTGTCGCAAATTGACGCCAAGATGTGAACACACGAGTGGAAAAGCAAAAAAAATTCATGATTATCCTGAAACGTACAGCCACAAGAAGAAAGAAGGGAGGCCTGGGGGAAATGACGCAACGTTTGTCGTGAGCGTGAATGTTCACAGCAGTTTAACTACGAGTCCACTCACTAACTTATTGTTTGACAAAGCTCAGATGTCTCTGGGACACGTTGAGCTCGTCTCTCTGCTCAGTGCAGAAACAGGGAGGCGTCTCCTTTTCTGTAGATGCAAAGCTGTTTGTTTCTGTACTGTGAGTTTGTGGCCGAACCTCCGGTGAAGATGTGAACGTGTTAGATTGGGTGGAGACAGTGATGGTGACAGTTTGTTTTTTCTCGTCCAGATAAAATCCCTTTTAAAATAAAACCTGTACTTCCTCCTCCTGCGGACGTACGTACGCGGTTCCTCGTCTGATGGATTTAGCGTTGGTGCAAAATGGCAACAGCGTGATGCAGAGAGACCGGACTGAGACCAAAACCTATCTTTGTGTAAAAGATCGTATTTCCTTTAACTTCAGCGTGCACTTAGTGTTGAGTCATTTGCTTTCCTGCCTTCGAAACCACAGCAAACCTCTCCATCACTCTGTAGTCGTGACTAACTTCAGCCTTTTACTGAACAAAGCTGTGAAACTAACTCATGTTTAAAGATTACCTTCGAATCCACCCACTCCAGCGAGTTGACCGATTCTTTGGAAATGGAGTGTAGCGAGTTGATAATTCTGTCTGATATCAGGCAGGAGCTTTTACTCATTTTCTCATGTACACACACGCGCGTACAGTCGATCACCGAAACAGAACGTGTGAGAAACGGTGACTGAAAGTTTCCCATACTGACCAAATTAAATCTGTGGTTGTGTTGTGGTTTTTGAGTTTAAAAAAAACAGACAATAAACTGACTCCAGTTCAAAGAAACTCGGTGCGCAATTTACATGAACAAAAATACACCTTAATGCATGTGGCGATACCAGAGTGTGAAAGCTGTCGGCCTTGAGAGTCAGAGCTGAGAGCAGGCTCGGCTGTCTGTTGCTGTGGGTTCTGGAAAGAGTGAGACCTCTGCGCTGTCAACAGCCAGGCGGATCTCGGGTCAGTGCTGCTCCACAGGAAGCTGTGGTTTGGAGGAAGCCGATGTTTCTGTGTTTCTAAATGAATCAGACGCTGCTGAACCTGCTGACAACAGGAAGTAAGACCTGCACAGAACTGCAGCCTCTGCCTCTCTGTCTGCCTGCCTGTCTGTCTGCCTGCCTGCCTGCCTGCCTGCCTGCCTGCCTGCCTGTCTGTCTGTCTGTCTGTCTGCCTGCCTGTCTGCCTGCCTGCCTGTCTGTCTGTCTGCCTGTCTGCCTGCCTGCCTGCCTGCCTGCCTGTCTCTGTCTGCCTGTCCCTGCCTGCCTGCCTGCCTGCCTGCCTGCCTGTCTCTGTCTGCCTGTCCCTGCCTGCCTGCCTGCCTGCCTGCCTGCCTGTCTGCCTGTCTGTCTGTCTGTCTGTCTGTCTGCCTGCCTGTCTCAGCCTGCCTGCCTGCCTGCCTGTCTGCTGTCTGCCTGTCTGTCTGCCTGCCTGCCTGCCTGACTCTAAACAGCTCAGCATCACTTTTGAAGATCTTTTCATGTCCAGTTTTTAGCTGTATACATCTCAGCAGCTGCTGGACTGCGATGAAACGTGCTTCATCGTTCATGCTCCCCTCAGGATGAACTGTAATAACTCTGCTGATCCTCTGACTTTCCATCTAGCGCCACCATCAGGTCGACATGTTAACGTGTCCGACACTTTGGTTTCTGACCAAATACCTGCTCCAGCTGTAATTGCTAATGTTAGCGTTTAGTTAAAAGCTGCTGTGCCTATATGCAGCCTCACAAAGCTGCTTGCATGGCTGCAGACTTGTTAGATACAATGATCAAAGTGATTCACGCTCTCCGCACGTTATTATAAACCTGTTACTCTGCTGCGATGCCTACGTCATTCTCACTGGCCCGTAAGCAAACTGTACAGTGAAAACGAGAAAACAGCTTCGTGCTCGGTGTGTACTGCAGGTCAGGCAGCTGCAAGATGAGCATATAATCAGAAAAATACAATACAAACGGAAACCAGAACGCTTCCGATACCAAAATCGTGTCCCTTGTCTACAGATTCTGCTTTCATATGCAGATATGTGTTTGTAGAGATTAGTAAAAATATAATCGAGGATCTTTTACTGACACTGAGAAGAGCAACGAGTTTCGCTCAGCGCTTCATCAGGCTTAAATACACAAACACATGTCATATGACAAACTGGATTACTTTAGATCCTGAAGAAAGCGTCTAAACATGATGATTATGAGGCTAAACCTGAAGTTATAAGAGAGTTATCAGACCTCTTTCTGATTTCTAAGCACATTTATGGATGTTATGTGTCTGTCTGTTTAGATTTGACAGTTAGGACTGAGAGGGAGGGGTGCAGGTTTTGATGCAAATTGGGTCGAAAGTATTTGATCGTAAACAGAAACCTTGTTTGTTCACATTCAGTGTTTCTCACTAAAACACACTGTGTGCATCCTTGAGCTCCAACAAACGTGTTGAATGCATTTCCTTCATCATGAAACATTTGCAAAGACGATTTTTTTAAGCATCGATTCCATCCGTGTTTACTGGCTTGCAGTTTTCGTCTTCACCTAATGGATACTGTTTTCTGATTAGAGAAGGAATACTGTATTTATTAACTAACCATTTGTTTCTGTTCTCCTCAGCAGCCAGGGTGCATGATGGGATCTTTCCGGCGTCCCAGGCCTCGGTTTATGAGTTCTCCGGTTCTATCGGACCTCGCCCGGTTCCACGCCAGCTCACCTTCGCTACAGATCTCCAACACCAGCGTGTGGAACAGGTCAGGTTTCCTCTGCCCCTCAGTGGACAGGAAAATCAGTTTTTGTAGGTTTTAAGATGTTTCTGGAGTTGAACCTAAGTAAAGATCTGAACCTGGACCAGCGTTTGTAGTGTTAGAAGTGTTTGATGATTGAGTCAGAGGTTAATGTCTAACTTCTGTCGTCCACATCAACTGGCAGAATGAACATCAGATGTTATCAGTTGGCTTCATGTAGTCCGATTCCACAATCCCACAACACAAAGTATTATCCTTATGTGTTTAGGACACAACCTGCACTGTGTGTGTGTGTGTGTGTGTGTGTGTGTGTGTGTGTTATATTATGGGTCCAAACATCAGCTTATATCAGCTTATAAAAGAAGACAAAGTGCTGGCTCATGTTTTCCAGACCTCGGAGAGAAGAACAGGTTCTGTTGAAGGTCAGGAGTTTCTGACCTGATCAGACTGTTTTGTGTAGGGTCGAAGTTGGGAAAGTATGTGAGATTTAAGGGTGAGACTTTATTTATCATGATTTAGAGGTAGCTCAGTCACAGTCTGTTAACCCAAGAAGGAAGAATATCTGAAGCACGTGGAGAGGGAATCCATCCATCCATTTCCTGCTGCTTATTCGGGGCCGGGTCGTGGCTAAGGAAGGTGGTCCAGACGTCCCTGTCCACAGCAACGTTTCCCAGCTCCTCCTGGCAGATCCCGAGGCGTTCCCAAGCCAGATGAGATATATAATCCCTCCAGCCTGTCCTGGGTCCACCCCGGGGTCTCCTACCAGTTGGACGTGCCCGGAAAACCTCCAAAGGAAGGCGTCCAGGAGGATCCTGATCAGATGGCCGAACCACCTCAACCGGCTCCTTTCAACATGAAGGAACAGTGGCTGTACTCCGAGCTCCTCGCCCTCTCTCTCAGGGTCCAGACACCCGGCAGAGGAAACTCATGTCGGCAGCTTGGATCTGTGGTCTCCTCTTCGATCACGACCAGATCTCATGACCACAGGTGAGCGTCAGAACGTAGATCGACCGGTAAATTGAAAGCTTTGCCTTCCGGCTCAGCTCCCTCTTCACCACAACGGTCCGGTTCAACGTTACTGCCGACGCCGCACCGATCCGCCTGTCAACCTCGCGCTAAGATCACATGAGGGGCTTTAGGCCTGCGCCAGAGCCCACATGTAGTGTCCCCTAAGGGTTCAGATATTTCCCGACCCTTATGTATGCTCATGCAGATCAGTTTCTCAGTGCGTTGCGGTTATTTTGGATGTGGCAGTAGAAACTCACAGCTCGTCTGAGTCTTCGGCCTGTTTCCTGCTCTGCACAGCGCCGAACAGGATGTTTAGTAGGAAGTGGAGGTGGCAGCCGGGCCACGTCCTGTCAACCTGCTGAGTCACATACAAGGACCATCACACACTGACCCGACACACTTCACTTCGTGCTCTGGGTCGTCGTGACGGCGTTTCTCACTATTTTCACCAGTTTTACAAACCGATCGATCGATCGATCGATCGACGGAGAAAAGAATCGGCAGATGGATCCAGAATGAAAAGCATCATCAGCTGCAGTCCGATACAAACCGGTTCAACATGAGCTCCAGCTCCACCAGCTGCAGCAGCAACATCCTGCTTTACATTAATGCACGAGGAATAATAACCTGATGATAGAATATATAACAGCACAGCAGCCACAGGGACGCTGCACTGCTTTAATGCTTTAAGCACTTTTTCCTGATCACACTCACACACTTTTACTGAAGTTACATTTTCAATGCAGGACTTTTACTGTAGCAGAGTGTTTCCACAGTGTGTGTTAGTACTTTTACTGTAGTAAAGGATCTGAATAATTTGACACACCTGTGGAAGCCCGAACTTCATGACAACCAAATGAACTCAAGGTTTATCTTCAGAGGCTGCGTGTCGCAGCAGGTCAGGTGTGAACCACAGTTCATGATGGGATAAAGACTGAAATCTTAACCTCTAAACGTCAACCCACAACCAGATCACGGAGGAGGCTTCTTCAGACGCCACAATGCGAACTGCTTTGTCCACTCACAGATGTTAATTATGTTCAACTGAACTAATAAATTATGGCCACGACCAGATAAACCGAGGAAACAGATCAGATCAGAAGTCTCCCTCCCAGGACATGTAGCTGATATGATGCACGACTTGTTGACCTCTGACCTTACCTGTGTTTGTTTGTGTGTCCTCAGTGTCCAATCAGCTGTGATCAAGGTGTTCCAGGGTGGAGCGCTGCAGACTAACGAGCTGTACACGCTGAACGAGAGCATCAGGTGACGAAAGCGTCTTCTCCTCTTCAATGTGCCGTTGAGATACAACACAGATTCAAAGTCAGCACAAACAGAAAGACATGAACAGACACAGGCTCATTCAAGGTCGCATGAATCTACTCCAGTTTCCATCAGTTTCCATCATTCTGGACAACTTAAACTTAGAAGAAAAGGTTTCAGTCGTAGTCATCTGGACACTGTTTTCAGAATCAAGACGTTTCGGCTCCCGTCCGGAAGTCATTCTTGATTGTGAAAATGGTCTGAGAACTCAGAAATGTAAGCTACTCTGTGTTGCTCAAGCCCCGCCCTCAGGGAGGAGTCTTCCTGAGTATCTGCTGAAACCTTTTCTAGCACAACCTTTTCTGTGTAGATGGGAGACGAAACGTCTTGATTCTGAAAACGGTGTCCAGACGACTACGACTGAAACCTTTTCTATGATGGAACACTCCTGGACGAATGATGTCTTAAACTTAGATGTCATGTTTTGTGTGTTTCTTGACTTATGTGACTCCTCCGATGTACAAAGAGGCGAGAAAAACAGCGGCTGTTTAGAAAACGTTTAAATCATGATAATCACCTGTTGAAGCAGGTTTTTGGGAGTAGTAGCAAATATGATGTAATAACTAACTATATCCGAGCGCTGTAGCCCTAAATTTATAATAGTAGTAAGATAAGATCAGACTTGTTTTCATCCCTATGCAGTGGTGGAAGACGGACTCATATCTTTTATGATAAATAGCAAGACCGAAGTGAAAGTCCTGCGTACAAAGGTATTAACAGCAGGATCTGTAGCTGCCCTGTGTTGTTTTCTCTTTGATTTACACACTTCATTTAGCAGGCCAGTCAGCTTGCCAGGACACCAGGAATTGTCCCGATGGCCAGTCCGGGTCTGAACGTTTAAATAATTTAAATCAAATCTTAAGAATTGGCTGCTTCAGGGTTCAAGTCATTCAACCACATATGCTGCCAGCTGCAGTTGTGGGTATCTGCTGTTCGATCATAGAAATACAGGTGACTTACTGTGTGAACGCTCAAAGACAGAAATGTACAGACGCATTCTTCTCGTCAGCTTTATAAAGCTGTGCGTTCGCCTGGTTCTGTTTTCGACATCTCATTTCACCTCCACCGTGAGACAGATGGACGTAGAAACAACCTCAAACGCCCGTTTGCATGTCGGTGCTATCTGCTCCACCTCTCATTAGACCGGTCACTGAGAAGGACACCAAAGAAGAAGAAGTGTGTTGCATCACTGAGGTCCTCCAGCAGGACCTCAGCAATGCACAGCTTGCTGTGGTCATCTAACACCTGTACCACTTATTCTTCATCAGCTGTGATATCTCACTCATCACCATTAAACATCAGAAGGATGATCAGTGGTTCATTAATACTGAAACAGACTTTACAAACTGCTGCACAGTTGTAAATAAAAAGATCAAATTCATCACTCATTTAAGTTTATAAATGCACCTCTGACATTTTACAGAACTCGGTGAAGCCTGAAAGAATAATACAATCAGAGAAACAACCTAAAGAAACAATGTTTTACTATAAAGTTACGTCTCTCACCTGATCTGAGTGAAGATGTGGAGAGGAAACATGGCGGCTGAGTCTTCCTTCCTGAACTCCTCTGTGTCTTTGCAGGTGGCTCCTTAAAACGGAGATGGGCTCCTTCATCACCGACTACTTCCAGGTACTTTCGCTCTTCATTTCCTGTTTGTATGTAATGAAACCTGACAGTGTAACTGAGTTCATCTCGATGTCTGTTTGTTTTCAGTAATCAGCAGAAACATTAGCTGACGTTGATGTAGTCGTCTCACTTCCTGTATCTGTATTTGTCACAGTTACACGTTAATCAGTAGCATCTGGTGATGCTGGATATCAATATTCAAGTGTAAAACAATAATCTGAAAGCGATATACCGGCTGATATTTGTGTATGAACTAATCCCACAGCTGAAATGTGCAACAAGAAACTGGCGACTTTAACCAGGAGTCAACTTTCAGACCAGTTGTCAGCATTTAGACCGGTGGTTTTCTTAATGCAGATTTCCAGTCGAATAAAAGTGACAAATCTGTTTATTCTGAATAATGTTTTCCAGGAAGAGTATATATTAATATGCACCAAAAGTATAATCAGGTGGCTCCATAAACTATCATAATAATAACGTTACGTATATAGCACCTTTTTAAAACATAGTTACAAAGTGCTTTACAGTAAAAACAAAGAATAAAAGTAAATCAAATCCAAAACACTCGTCGACTTCTTGCGTCTTCACAGAATGTTCTGTTTGAGCGCCCCCTGGTGCTTCGGAGAGTACTGCGACCCTCCCGTTTTTCATTGCCCTCTCCTTCTTGATTACAAAGAGGGACGTTCTTTCTGAGAACCGAACCAACCAAGAGGCAGGAACTCCCCCCTGCCCCAGCTGGTCATTTCACAAGTCTTTGCCCACAGTGACTAACTGCATGAGTGAAAAGGTGCTTACAGATGTGATTTATATTTTAAGAGCAAATATGGAAATTTACAAGAAATAAATGAGGAAGAAAAGAGAACAAAGGAATAAAATAATAATAATGGGTGGATAAAATGTTTTGGAGCCAAGTGTAAGAGGTCAGTGAAACACCACATGGGAGCCCTGAAGGTATTTCAGAAGGGCCCCAAACCTTGTAAAATTTCTTATGACCCACGAAGAGCGTAGCGAATTTTCTCCAGCGTCAGGCGAGATCTCATGTTCTCCAGTCACCGAGCGTGTGTTGGTGGGGCAGCGTCCCTCCGTCTCGGTAATACTGCGCGTCTAACCAGAGCCAGAGCGTTGCGCTTAGCTGCGTTCAGATGATGCAGCTGCATCTCCAGGTGGAGCTGCTGTGGGGTTGGGTTCAGTTCCACAGTTCAGAGTCCATCTCTGCAGAGAGTTTCTGAGCCGGGACACGTGGATCAGTGAAGAATTACATTTATTGTAGCTGGGCTTGACTTCGGGATACACATTAGATCATTCCTCTTTAGAAATGTGAGCTGTAGACTATTTTAACTTGAGTTAATGAGTGAGGAGCACATGTCGGAGAAGGAGTGGCCTATGCCTCGCCCCCAAGAGGCACATGTCAGGCCTGATATTAAATAATACAGAACGAATACTGATCCTTTGGTTAATGGACTGCAGGCAAGCACCGGATCGATAACATTGCTGTCAGGCGCCTTTGCAAAGCTGGATATTTGGGACTGCACAAAGCACCTACTCTGTAAATCCCTAAAGAAGTTAAACCTCGAATGAGGCAAAGCATCCATGAAGCATGTTGGGCCTTTTCTGTGCCGGTCCTGGTGTGTTACATCTTGCATGGACGGGGTAAAAGCTGGTTAGAGGCAATGGGGCTTGTGAGAGAAGAAAGTTGGAACAACGGAGGGAGAGCTGACCGTAGTAGTGCCACCCATTCTGGTCTGATTCTCTGAGATAACAGTCCGAGTGAAGCAGCAGCAGCTCTGTGGAATTAAACTAAGCTGATTGCTGCCTCCTCTGCCCTCAAGCTGCAGTCAGTCAACGGCCAAGCGGCTCCTTATCCTTTTTGTTAACCGGCCCGGGCTTCAGATAGCGAGGTGTGGATCAGCAGACGGTGGACAGACATCCTCTTCCTGTCAGCCTACATCTGCTCGGTCTTTCCTGTCCACGTCCTCGTCTTCCATCCCGTCCTCACTGATCTGACCTGCTGTCGCTGATGTTTCTCATCGCTGTGACTGAGACGACGACCTCGGTTTCCCTCAAGGTCACATGGGACGTCCTTTCCTGTTTATTCTACATGGAGCTCTACAACAGCGACTCTGCAGATTTTAAAAATGAACCTTCAACAAGTTTAACTGCAGGTGGAATTACTGTAACTCTGTTAAAGTCTAGGCTTAATCTGTTTATCCAACACCTTTCAAACAGGTCAGGGCTTCACAGACGGCTGAGAATAAAACAGCACAAATGTAAACGGTTAAACAAATTTAATACTAATGCACAGGAGAAATGAAAATGATACAAATGTAATAATAAAACCAATAAAATAGATCAAAATAGATTTTTTTAAAACAGTAAAAGATAAACGACAATAACAAATAAAATAAAAAAGACCATTAAACTTCTCATTTTTGCCTGTATGACAGTATGAAGTATTTACTGTGTGTGTGTGTTTTAGAACCAGCTGCTGACTCGAGGTCTGTCTGAAGTCCTGGATCAGGTCCTCCTCCACTCTGGTGAGACTGGCTAGTGGTTTCTGAGTCTGAACAAACAGGAAGAGCAAACATGGCCGTGAAAGTTCAAAAGTTGCCCATAAAATTGAAAACGAGTCCAACAGAATATAAAGCTTTTATGTCCGTGAGGGAAAATTAGTTTTAGTGTTTAGGAGCGCTTTGCATTTATTCATTGATGTGACTGCAGTCGATTCAGGAGTGCGTTACACGCGCACCAGTATCTTGGTTATGATCGGGTTTTTGGAGAATCCTGGTTATGTTTTGCGCATGTAAACACCTGATCCTGGTTTCAGAAACCTGGATATGCTACCTGGAGTACTCCGATAGAAACCGGGATACTGTGGCATGTAAACACCCGATCCTGGTTTCAGAAACCTGGATATGCTACCTGGAGTACTCCGATAGAAACCGGGATACTGTGGCATGTAAACACCCGATCCTGGTTTCAGAAACCTGGATATGCTACCTGGAGTACTCCGATAGAAACCGGGATACTGTGGCATGTAAACACCTGATCCTGGTTTCAGAAACCCTGTTATGCTACCTGGAGTACTCCGAAAGAAACCGGGATACTGTGGCATGTAAACACCCGATCCTGGTTTCAGAAACCCTGTTATGCTACCTGGAGTACTCCGAAAGAAACCGGGATACTGTGGCATGTAAACACCCGATCCTGGTTTCAGAAACCTGGATATGCTACCTGGAGTACTCCGATAGAAACCGGGATACTGTGGCATGTAAACACCCGATCCTGGTTTCAGAAACCTGGATATGCTACCTGGAGTACTCCGATAGAAACCGGGATACTGTGGCATGTAAACACCCGATCCTGGTTTCAGAAACCTGGATATGCTACCTGGAGTACTCCGATAGAAACCGGGATACTGTGGCATGTAAACACCCGATCCTGGTTTCAGAAACCTGGATATGCTACCTGAGTACTCCGATAGAAACCGGGATACTGTGGCATGTAAACACCCGATCCTGGTTTCAGAAACCTGGATATGCTACCTGGAGTACTCCGATAGAAACCGGGATACTGTGGCATGTAAACACCTGATCCTGGTTTCTGGGCTATTTGGTTGGTACAGAGCATCGTGGCTGAGATGGCGAGAAATCAAGACACGCCTGCAGGCAGGCGATCAGAAACCTGGACACGGATCCCCGATACGGATCTTGTAAACAGGCAGCTGAATAACCGGGTTTCTCATGTTCCACGTAAACATCTTATCCCGAACACGATCAAAACCAGGATACTAGTGCGCGTGTAAACGCACACTCAGGTTTCCTTCACTGCAGAAATTTAACCACTGCAGCACAAAACTCGTTCATGTGGATTATTTGATTGATTGATTGATTAATATTGGTGGAATCAATAAGGAGGGATACTTAAGCTTCACATTCATATTTAAAGCCGCCGTGACCCAGGAATCAATAAGGTCGAGTCTAATGTAATAACACACAGTGTCGCATCGTGTTGCCGCTTAGTCTGTTTGTGTTTACGGCAACAACGGAAACGTTCAGCTGATGTTTTAACAAGTTCATTTCCTCCTCGGTGCGTCAGCCCTGTTGTTGCTGTGGCGTTTCCGTGGTAACGGCCCGTCGTTTTCCCGTAGGTGACGACCAGCTCGTCGTCCTCGCCGACATGTGGGACAGATTCTTCACTGAGATCCTCCCCACCCTGCAGGCCATCTTCTACCCCGTCCAGGTACACACACACACACACACACACACACACGTCATTTTGTCTTTCAACTTCCTGTCTACACCAGAAGTGTGAAAGTGCTGCGCTGTGTAGATTGACGTCCCCATCGCGCCAACGTTTGATCAAATATCTGATCTGTTCTATAATCTAACGACTGACAGAGCTGGAAGAACGAGAGTCGTGGTGAATCTGTTGATATTTATGTTTTATTATGTGTTTCTAACAATATGACATCATAACAGAAGTGTAGTGGAGACTCATCTGGTTAGTTTCACTGTTACACACAGTCCAGTTTTCTATGACATGGCCTTATTATTATTATTATTACATATTTGGGTGAAAAGTTGTATTTTAATTTATAACTATAAATCAGCTTCCAGACCAAAAATGAGCAGGTTTAGTGATCGTTCGTGACAACTGCAAATAATGTGAATAACTTCAGATATTAACAAAAAACTGCATCGTCATACTGAAGTTAAACAGCAGCGCTCTTGCAGTTCAAACTAATGTACTGCTGCAACACACAGTAAGCTAGCTGTAAGCTAGCTCTAAGCTAGTTAACGCCGAACGTAGCTTTGTTCCAAAGACGGTCTTTTAATCTGATATCTGTGGTGTCGTAAATGTGGACGTGTGTTCCCAGCTTTGAAAACTTTAAAGTAGGCTGCGTGAACCAATCAGGACTTTGTTTACTAGAGTTTAACACAGCCGGCAATATCGACCAGAAGTTCAACGACAAAAATGGAAATGGAACGTGCAAAACAAAAAGGGAGGGTAATACAAACTAGTTAAAACTAGCTCCAGCTACATCAGTAAAATGCTACTTCCACATTAATGCTTCAGTAACACTAATGTAATAATATAGTATATCATAGTATTAGAGATGCAAACACTGATTATTTTCATTATCCCTTAATCTGTCTGTTGATCAAATCATCATTTGGTCCATAAAACATCAGAATACAGTAAAAATGTCCCAATGTCCCAGAGCCCAGCGTGACATCATCAGATGTCTTGTTTTGTCTCAAACACCAATATAATCAATTTATAGTATTATAAGGCCAAGAAAAGCAGCAAATTCTCAAAATTGAACGCTTTGAATCTGGGAATATTTGGCAGTTTAGATTAGATCAAAGTAGTTGCCAGAACTATTTCTTGGCTCTGAGCAGCTGCCAGGCAACCAGCCGAGACTTTTTAATACTTTGGTTTGTGTGCAGATATATTGTGTGTTACTCAGAGAGCTTTGGAGGTGCTGGTCGGTGGATTACCTTTGGACAGAGCCAGGCTAGCTGTTTCCCCCCATTTCCAGTCTTTATGCTAAGCTAAGATAGCTGTTTCCCCGTTTCCAGTCTTTATGCTAAGCTAGCTGTTTCCCCTGTTTCCAGTCTTTATGCTAAGCTAGCTGTTTCCCCTGTTTCCAGTCTTTATGCTAAGATAAGCTAGCTGTTTCCCCTGTTTCCAGTCTTTATGCTAAGCTAAGCTAGCTGTTTCCACCGGTCTTTATGCTAAGCTAAGCTAGCTATTTCCAGTCATTATGCTAAGCTAGCTGTTTCCCCCTGTTTCGAGTCTTTATGCTAAGCTAAGGTAGCTGTTTCCACCAGTCTTTATGCTAAGCTAGCTGTTTCCAGTCTTTTGCTAAGCTAGCTGTTTCCCCCTGTTTCGAGTCTTTCTGCTAAGCTAAGCTAGCTGTTTCCACCAGTCTTTCTGCTAAGCTAAGCTAGCTGTTTCCACCAGTCTTTATGCTAAGCTAAGCTAGCTGTTTCGAGTCTTTCTGCTAAGCTAGCTGTTTCCCCTGTTTGAGTCTTTCTGCTAAGCTAAGCTAGCTGTTTGCTAAGCTAGCTGTTTCCAGTCTTTCTGCTAAGCTAGCTGTTTCCCCCTGTTTCCAGTCTTTATGCTAAGATAAGCTAGCTGTTTCCCCTGTTTCCAGTCTTTATGCTAAGCTAAGCTAGCTGTTTCCACCGGTCTTTATGCTAAGCTAAGCTAGCTATTTCCAGTCATTATGCTAAGCTAGCTGTTTCCCCCTGTTTCGAGTCTTTATGCTAAGCTAAGGTAGCTGTTTCCAGTCATTATGCTAAGCTAGCTGTTTCCCCCTGTTTTGAGTCTTTATGCTAAGCTAAGCTAGCTGTTTCCACCAGTCTTTATGCTAAGCTAGCTGTTTCCAGTCTTTTTGCTAAGCTAGCTGTTTCCCCCTGTTTCGAGTCTTTCTGCTAAGCTAAGCTAGCTGTTTCCACCAGTCTTTATGCTAAGCTAAGCTAGCTGTTTCCACCAGTCTTTATGCTAAGCTAAGCTAGCTGTTTCGAGTCTTTCTGCTAAGCTAGCTGTTTCCCCCTGTTTAGAGTCTTTCTGCTAAGCTAAGCTAGCTGTTTCCACCAGTCTTTCTGCTAAGCTAGCTGTTTCCACCAGTCTTTCTGCTAAGCTAAGCTAGCTGTTTCCAGTCTTTCTGCTAAGCTAGCTGTTTCCACCAGTCTTTCTGCTAAGCTAAGCTAGCTGTTTCCACCAGTCTTTATGCTAAGCTAGCTGTTTCCCCCTGTTTCAAGTCTTTATGCTAAGCTAAGCTAGCTGTTTCCGGGCTTTATGCTAAGCTGGCGTACTTCCTTATGTTGGAGGAGGCTGAAGTCACGGAACAAAAGTCTTCAGTCTGCTGTTAACGGCATCGATTACGTAAAAGCCTGTAACACGACTGACTGGAGCCTGATGCAGTGTGTATCAGTCCGTATCCGTGGATATTTTTAGGTATACGGTAAATCAGCCTGCTCAGGTGTGTGTATACTGATTGATCTTTAACTGTAAGCTCGAACCAGACTCTGACAGCGTTGCTTTTAGTAGAAAAAGCTCAGCGCTTTCCAAATATCAGAAAAAAACCTTGTTGACGTGGATAAGCGATTGAACAGATAGCGTTGCTTTTAGCAGAAAAAGCTTTTTTTTATACATTTTTATCATATTTATTTTATCATATTTATTTGTACGGTGACGTGGTGGGAAGAAAGAGCTGAACCTTTACTGTTATAAATAATTCACACTTACATGCACCTGGTCAGTCAGTGATATGTTCACTGCACCATACCTACTGTGCTGGACAATGATTTAAATATCGTTGTTTATCAATCCTCAATGCAGTCATATTGTGACAGCGCTCGTGTCTGAATTCAGGATTTTTAACAGAAGTTATCTCGGGGCACGTGTCAAACAGAGCAGGTCTTAAACACCTCAAAACATGAATAATAGGATATTATTCTGAATTCTTAGCCGTGTTAGCAGTTAGCAGTGTTAGCAGTTAGCAGTGTTAGCAGATGTTAATGTCCATGTGTCCGTCCTCCACGTCGGTCCAGACTGAAGCGTCTCAGCAGCTGCTGGACTGCGATGAACGTGCTTCATCGTTCATGCTCCCCTCAGGATGAACTGTAATAACTCTGCTGATCCTCTGACTTTCCATCTAGCGCCACCATCAGGTCGACATTTGGTTTATGACCAGATTAAACAACACAGGTGTGACAGGAGATGCTCAGTCTGTCTGTGTGTGTGTGTGTGTGTGTGTGTGTGTGTGTGTGTTTCCTAGAGGAACTGATTCACTGATTTTAAATCCTTAAATCATCAGAGGTCAGTGGATTAACTTGCTGAGCTCTGGACTGAAGGAAACTACTGCCGAGGCGTATCTTACACTTCGTGTGTGTGTGTGTGTGTGTGTGTGTGTGTGTGTGTGTGTGTGTGTGTTCAGGGTCAGGAGCTGACAGTGAGGCAGATGGCTCTGGTGGCCTTCAGAGACCTGGTGCTGTTGAAGCTCCACCTGGAGGAAAGTCTGGAAACCGCAGCCTCCGTCCCTCCACCTGTCACTCAGATGCTGCTGGTGCTGCAGGTAAACACACACACATTTGTACTAAACTTCATTCCGGTTTATCACAACTTACTTCTGAGAGTTTTGAACATCGTTTCTGTCAGTTATTATAACATTGTACATATAAAGTTACTTGCTGGGATTAGGGAGCATGCCAACATCGCTACAGGTCAAGAAACAGGAGCAGTCAGGTTGGACACGTCCAGTTTATCCAGATTATCTAAACCACTTTATTTGGAGATCAAACTGAAAGTGTGTGCAGCTGAAATGTCGTTAATAATCCCTCATTTCACTGGAAACCTGCGTGCACACAACTACAGTAAGTACAGTGGGTCACGCAGGAAGTGAGTCTTCCAGATACGTTTGTCTAACCTGTCGGTTTGTTTCCAACCTGCCTGATCGTCTCACTGCTCGCCTTTCTGGACTCGCTTCCTTCCCACATCTCAACGATTAACCGAATTCATTGATTAAGTAGAATGCTACAATTACTGATATAAATTATGGACAAAAAAAATATGAAAATAAGATCCAGGTTGGGGAAAAAAAAACTGACTGTAACCTTAAATCTAAGACTAAGCGAACAAAATGTCCTTCGGGGTATAAAACTCAAATTGTTCCTCGGAGAGACAGAAATACAACAACGACGCACTCCAGCCAGGAGTTTGTTGCAGCTCGTTTTCTTTCATCTCTCCCCCCAAAAAAACAGGTGATCGACTCCTCAGTGCACCTGTCCTCTCTGTGTCTCTCAGGGTATCCACGAGTCTGGCGGTCCCAGTCTGGAGTATTACCAGTTGGAGCGTCTGGTGGAGATCGTCGTGTCTCCGTATCTCAGCAACGTTCTGCAAAACAGAAACGAGCTCCGGCTAGGTCAGTACCGCTCATCGGCGGAGGATTCAGATCCTTCACCGCAGTAAAAGTACTAACACCACACTGTGAAAGTACTCTGCTGCAGTAAAAGTCCTAACACCACACTGTGAAAGTACTCTGCTGCAGTAAAAGTCCTAACACCACACTGTGAAAATACTCTGCTGCAGTAAAAGTACTAACACCACACTGTGAAAATACTCTGCTGCAGTAAAAGTACTAACACCACACTGTGAAAGTACTCTGCTGCAGTAAAAGTACTAACACCACACTGTGAAAGTACTCTGCTGCAGTAAAAGTCCTAACACCACACTGTGAAAGTACTCTGCTGCAGTAAAAGTACTAACACCACACTGTGAAAGTACTCTGCTGCAGTAAAAGTACTAACACCACACTGTGAAAGTACTCTGCTGCAGTAAAAGTCCTAACACCACACTGTGAAAATACTCTGCTGCAGTAAAAGTACTAACACCACACTGTGAAAATACTCTGCTGCAGTAAAAGTACTAACACCACACTGTGAAAGTACTCTGCTGCAGTAAAAGTACTAACACCACACTGTGAAAGTACTCTGCTGCAGTAAAAGTACTAACACCACACTGTGAAAGTACTCTGCTGCAGTAAAAGTCCTAACACCACACTGTGAAAGTACTCTGCTGCAGTAAAAGTACTAACACCACACTGTGAAAGTACTCTGCTGCAGTAAAAGTCCTAACACCACACTGTGAAAGTACTCTGCTGCAGTAAAAGTCCTAACACCACACTGTGAAAGTACTCTGCTGCAGTAAAAGTACTAACACCACACTGTGAAAGTACTCTGCTGCAGTAAAAGTCCTAACACCACACTGTGAAAGTACTCTGCTGCAGTAAAAGTACTAACACCACACTGTGAAAATACTCTGCTGCAGTAAAAGTACTAACACCACACTGTGAAAGTACTCTGCTGCAGTAAAAGTACTAACACCACACTGTGAAAATACTCTGCTGCAGTAAAAGTACTAACACCACACTGTGAAAATACTCTGCTGCAGTAAAAGTACTAACACCACACTGTGAAAGTACTCTGCTGCAGTAAAAGTACTAACACCACACTGTGAAAGTACTCTGCTGCAGTAAAAGTACTAACACCACACTGTGAAAGTACTCTGCTGCAGTAAAAGTCCTAACACCACACTGTGAAAGTGCTCTGCTGCAGTAAAAGTACTAACACCACACTGTGAAAGTACTCTGCTGCAGTAAAAGTACTAACACCACACTGTGAAAGTACTCTGCTGCAGTAAAAGTACTAACACCACACTGTGAAAGTACTCTGCTGCAGTAAAAGTACTAACACCACACTGTGAAAGTACTCTGCTGCAGTAAAAGTACTAACACCACACTGTGAAAGTACTCTGCTGCAGTAAAAGTACTAACACCACACTGTGAAAGTACTCTGCTGCAGTAAAAGTACTAACACCACACTGTGAAAGTACTCTGCTGCAGTAAAAGTACTAACACCACACTGTGAAAGTACTCTGCTGCACTGAAAATGTTACTAAAGTAAAAGTCTGTAAGTGTTATCAGGAAAATGTACTTAAAGTATTAAAAGTAAAAGTACTCGCTGCAGTAAAATGTCCCCTGTCAGTATTATATTATTATATATTATATTATTAGATTATTATTACAGTGACAACTGTGTTTCTGTGACAATTTATAGACCAAACAATGAATCCAAAAAATGACTGACAAGTGAATCGATATTGAAAATGAACATTAGTCGCAGCCCTAAATATTATTCTTTCATGGTGCTTATTCTAGTTTAATAAACTTAATTTACCACTTTGTAACTTTGTTTTGAAAAGCGCTGTATAAATTTTATTATTATTATTATTATTAGCCCTTTTGAAATTCAAGGAATTATTATTTTCTTTATGATTCTAACTTTTTACGAATGAATCACATTTCCGAGGGCCTAAAGGTTCTCGAAAAGTTGTGAAGCTTTGCACACTCGTCAGGACTGGTGAAAAATGTGATATTTTATGGGTTTCGGAAATGGGTGGGGCAGAATGGCTCTATAGCGCCCCCTTGAAACTTTAAAAAATTCAGCTCCTCCTTGCGGTTTCACCCACATGTGCGAAAGTTTGGAGGCACTCGTAAGATGCCAAGACGAACACAGAAGTCTCCTCGTGACACGAGCTAAACCCAACAGGAAGTCGGAACAGACTCGTGCTAGACCGTTAATCTGATCAACTTCAAACTTCAGAATACATAAAACAGGTTGCAGGTGAGAAGTTATCGAAAGCTTGAGCTTCTGAACGACGTGGCTGTTAAAGGGGCGGCGAATTTCGACGTTTCGACCTCAAACAGGAAGTGGTTGTAACTTTACTGTACTGACGTAAAGTCATAGCGCCATCTAGTGGCAACAGGAAGTAAGCCTTCCATGGCAAAGATGATCCAATTAGCACAACATTTTCGTGGTGTGGTCTACGCATCATATCCTTCAATGTAATGCATAAAGTGTGTTGTCTAGCGCCACATAGTGGACACAGGAAGTGACATTTAACTCCTGCGTGCAGTGACCAAAACACATCACACTTCAGAGCTGTGTCGCGGCTGCAGCACGCCCCGACCACAGACTGTATATAAAGACGGACGCCATGACAGCTCCCTAAAAGTGAAGCCAGAACACCTGGATCGCCCCCTGGTGGCGGGCTGCAGTACAGGTCATAAGCCCCGCCCCCTCCATGTTAGCGGCCGGGACACGAGCCAAACTAAAAACCCAAAGCACACGTCAGATAAAGATGGTTTCTGTCAGTTTAGGTCGTTCTGATCACGCTGATGTTTGTTCAGGTGTTCATATTCTGATAAGTTCGGTTTAATTAGTTATCTGATGCTATAAAAAGCGGGTTTCACGTCATGATTGACAGCTGAGCTCTGCTCGCCATTGGGTCGGCCGGGTGTGTGGGCGGGACCTCGATACCGCGGCTCCACCCCCGATCACTACTGCGCAGACTCTGGCTCCAAATGACGTCACCAGCGCAAGACGGCAGCTCCTGTATCCGGGACGTTTTGGCTTCATTTAGTACAGGAAGTGGAGACGCGGCGGCCATCTTTATATATAGACGTGTATGGAAGTGCGAGGGCCTGATCATCGCTGCTTGCAGCTTTAATTATTATTATTTTTGTTGTTGTTTTTGTAGCAGCGGACAAAAGGCAGCAACATTTTCACTGTGATAGATTTCCCACCTGAAGCACGTATAGAGTTTCTGCAGGTTGGCCAGTCGGCCTGTTTCAGAGGTCAGAGGTCAGGGGGCGGGGCTCTGTAGTAGTTTAAATCCTCTCAGCAGGGAGGTGAGATGCTTAATCTGCTGCTGTGGTTTTCTGAACCAGGTCACAAACACTCTGCTGAGCCGTTTCCACTGCTGAAGGAGACTTCATGAGTTTCACAGATTTACACAGTACAGCATGAAATGCTTTGTTACTATCTCCATAGTGTGCGTTAGTGCAAATATCAGAAAATGGATAACAAATATGAGGATTATGGAACGGGGAGTATGAAATAAGAAGCAATATTGGACACGTGAATGTGAATATGGACATGGTAAATTATATAAATATAGATGTAATTCAAAGTAGCTCTGACTTGTCTTGTAAGTTTTGTAAGAGTTTTTCATATTTGATCAGGATGAGAAAATGTTTCGTGTTGCAAATGAATGCTGCTTCCTGATTGGTCGGACACTAGCTGCTATTCTTATTAAAAAAAGATGCCGGTATCCTCGTGTAGTGGAAACTTTACAGTTCAGATGCAGCAAACTGGCCTGATTGGACATATTTTGGTTATTACCTTTTATCATTTAGTCTATAAAATGCCGGAAAATAGTTAAAAAAAAAAAAAAACATTAAACTGTCTGAAACCCCAAAATATTCAGTTTGCTGTCACATAAGATGAAGAAAAGCAGCAAATCCTCACGACTGAGAAGCTGGAACTTCGGACATTTTCGCTTGAAAAATGGCTTAAAACGATTAATTGATCATCAAAGTAGCTGCTGATTAATTTTCCGTCAATCGACTAGTCAATTAATTGTGTCGGCTCTAATCAAATCGAGTAACGAGAACGCAGTAACTTTAAATTTAAACTCTTAAAATCAAACACTCTTTATTTAATTTGTCATCATATTTAGAAAAAAATACGAATTCTTATAATCGATTTAATGGCTTCAGTCTTTTGAAAGGAGGAAGTATGAATTATTTGCTTTTTGTTGTTTACTTAACAGATTTGGAAAATGCACACTCATTTCTGGACGAGACTCGCCATTTGTTAATTAAAAAAGTAAATTCTTAAAAGGAAAAAGCAGCAAAAACTATCGGAGGAAATCACTTCACGTCATACTACACGATCCGGACCTTCCTAACGTTTTACTTCAGTAACAGTTTAAAGACCAACAAAGGCTTTTTTACTTTTGTGTTTTTGTTTTTTCTTGTTCGCTACACACTCCGGTATCGTTGCCTTTTAGCAGCGCGGCTAACAGATGCTAACAGAAATCTTTATCTACACCTTTACCGGTCTGCGCTCAGTCAGTGAACCGCAGCAGCTTTCCTTCCAGAAGGGAACGTGTGACTCCTTCAACCAGACTCCACAAACAAACAGCAGACCTTTCATCAGCACGGCTGCCGAAGCCTGATTAGATTATGGTCCTAATCCCTGCCGTGACTTGAAACAGTCCAGCAGCGAGGTTTTCCTGCAGGAGGCCATTTCAGGAGCTCAACAATACCGTACTGTTATATAATACTAATATGTGAATATGTCACACTGGAGTTAATCCCGTGTGCCCCGAGACAAACCAGCAGGAACACACACACACATTTTAATTCCTTCATTAGAAAAGTGACACGAAGTGAACGTGGAAACACGGAACCTCGATATTTGTTTGTTTGCATTCGTTTGACCTTAGAACCCGATCTCTGCCTCGAATATTAGCTTAAAGCTGAGACGCGATTTAAATAACTATTTCGTACTTGTTCAGTTGTCTGACAGCAGAAACTGTGATCAGAGAGCAGCAGGGGACTGAAGGGAAGTTTAACAAGATGACACTTCATGTAAATCTAACTTCCTGTAAAGAATTAAAGGCTGTCTGTCTTTTCTAAACTGTAAAACTACTGTTCAGTCAACTTTAATGTCTGCACTTGATTACAAAGACTCTCTGTATCACAAGTTTGGATGGACTTCCTTACTGACAAGAAGGAATAATCATCTCATGTTATTTATCTATAAAAGTGATAAAGTTTCCAAACTACTGCACATCTCTTCTCTCCATAATCCAAAATGTGCAGAACTGGATTCTGGTACAATGCACCTTTTAAACTGACTGAGCTGCAAACTGCTCCCAAGCTAGACTCTTTCACTCCACTTGATGATTTTAAAGCTTATTATCTGATGTTTTTAGGACTCTTTCAATTGTTTTTACTAGTTCTGATTGTGGCTGTCAGGCTGTATTTGTGTTGTATTTTAATGCTGAACTACCTGATTAAATAAATAACGTGTGTAGGAGAGCAGAGTATCAGACTGTCTGTAGCTGCTCACGGTCGACTGTGTGACAGCAGTTAAGAACATTTCCCACGTTTGAAATGTACATATAAACACAGCTGTCGTCTTTAAGGACGATGACGTCGGCTGCGATGCAGTTTTGTTGGTTGCTAACTGAAAAGAGGACGAAGAAGAAGAGGTTTACCTGTTGTTCAGGTGTTTCACTGGACTGAAGTCTCTTTTTTTACATGAAAACAGTGTTTTTAAAATGAGATGGAAGCTGGTGACAGTTAACGTGTTTCATCAAAGAAATGTCAATTTAAGAATTATTATTTCTGTTAACTTCGGACAGAGCCAGGCTAGCTGTTTCCCCCTGTTTCCAGTCTTTATGCTAAGCTAAGCTAAGCGGCTGCTGGCTACAGCTTCATCTTTAGCGTACAGACATGAGAGTGGCATCAATCTGAACATCTGACTCTCAGAGAGAAAGAAAATAATTTACCTAAATGCAACTTTTCCTTTTAAAGCACGTTTTGTGTCGGATTTGATCGTTTCAGACGTGGCGTCCTCTGTCACGCTGCTACAGAGGAAGTTATTCTATATTTTATTTATGTGGTATCTTTTGGAAACTAAAATTTAAAGCCGTGTCTGTTCACTCACAACAGTTTCCTGTCTCCTCATCCAGAGTCCCGTCATCTGCGGTCGTCGGGCTCGTTGCTAAGCGACCAGTCCCAGCCAGAGATCACCATCACTCAGCATCACAACTCCTCCGACTCGTCGTCTCTGGCTCCGTTGGTGGAGCAGGAGGGCGAGGCCTACCTGGAGAAGTCCGGCGGCGTGCGGCGCCACACGGTGGCCAACGCACACTCTGACGTTCGGCTGCTGTCGGCGTCGGGCAGGATGCATGCTGGGACGGAGAAGAGCAACGGGGTAGGAGGGGGTGTGGGAGGCGTGGGGTTTTTGGTGGGGGGCGGGCCGATGAGTCCCAGGCCGTTCTCCAGCCAACAGGACATGGTGGAGTCCACGAGGGGAGGAGTTATCTGCTAGCCAGAGTGGCTAATGAGACAATGGACACGTGAGACGATACAGAACGGGAATCTACAGGACGGGAGAGGAGACGAGAGGATATGGACAGGAAATAACAAGGACATTATCGGAATGAAAACACAAGACAGGAAACAAAAATGACAGTATAGGATCAGCCAGAACCTGACGAGATGATAAACTACAGGATGACAGAGACATGATGAGACAGGAGAGTAAATAAAAAGACACGAAGGGGCAAGAAAACAGGAAATCCGAACTGGACACGAAACAACCAGATAGGAAAAGACAGACCCCAAGAAATCAGGACGAGAAACAGGAAATCAAAGGATGGGACGAGAAATAGGAAGCAGTGTGACAGAAGAAGACAGGAAACAATATGCTTTTTGCTGTCCTGTCCTTTCATTTACTGTCCATTCATGTCAGGAAAAGCAGAAACCACAGTACAAGAAACAGGAAGCAAAGGAACGGGACAGGAAACAGGACAGAGGACAGGGGAAGTGTTCATACTGAGCTCATCTGTCCCACAGCTCCCAGCAGGAGGGAAAGCTCTGGCTCCGTACTGGGAAGACTATCTGAACCAGTGACTCTGATCCAGGATCAGGTTCTGTGTCTTCATGTTTGTACTAATCCTGTGGACAGAACCAGACTGCAGGTTCTGATTCTGCTCAGACCTCTCTTCAGCTCTTTTAGGATTGTTAATGAATAATAAAGATTAATTAAACTAATTCGTGCCTTATCTTAAAGTGCTGAACTGTGTTTTCTTCAGCCATGTGAGTGAGTGAGTGAAGACTTTGGAGCGGCCTAGTCAGAGTCCTGACCTGAATCCTATTGAGATGCTGTGGCATAACCTTAAAAAGTCAGTTCATGCTCGAAAACCCTCCAATGTGGCTGAATTACAACAATTCTGCAAAGATGAGTGGGCCGAAACTCCTCCACAGCGCTGTAAAAGACTCACTGCAAGTTATCGCAAACGCTTGATTGCAGTTGTTGCTGCTAAGGGTGGAGCAACCAGTTATTAGGTTTAGGGGGCAATCACTTTTTCACACAGGGCCATGTAGGTTTGGATTTTGTTTTCCCTTAATAATAACAACCTTCATTTAAAAACTGCATTTTGTGTTTACTTGTGTTATCTTTGACTAATATTTATATTGTAAGTTTGATGATCTGAAACTTTTAAGTGTGACAAACATGCAAAAAAAATAAGAAATCAGGCAAACACTTTTTCACACCACTGTATATTTTGTAAAAACAAACTAGTAACTGGACAGACAGGTGGGTCGGATCATAAACTCAGACAGCGAAAGAACCAAATCTTCCTGCACACTGAGTCTCACTGAGCTGCATGAGCTTTAAAGTCTTTCCGAGCTGCATTTGACTTAAACTTTAAACATCCAACTTGTTTTTGTTTCTGCTGTTTTAGTGTATTTGATGCTAAAATACAGCAGAATTACTTCACACCATGATCACCTTCGATGTAATCAAACCTTTAGCTTTGTTGGAGAACTAATTGTAGGATTTCAGGAAAGTTTGTTGAATACGGTGATAACAGTGTGATATTTTTGGCCAAAATAATCGTAGCATGAAAGTCTGATACCGGCACATTTGTTGCTGGATTCATGATGATACAGCAACTTCCTGGGCAACCCTGAGTTGTTGCCCTGGTATTGTTAATGTAATGACAGAAAAGGCGGGAACATGAGTGCACGCAATACTCATATGTAGTAATACTTGTATGCAACATGAATATATTTACCAACAGGAAGTTTGATCAACCAGTGAATCTATATGTTCGCTTCTCCTCTCATTCACTTCAGTTCAAACCCTCAGTTCAAGAATACGTTTCCTGTTTTGGTTCAGTTGCAACTTTTGTCCAAAAAACTAAGTTTGAATGAATGAGAACTCACATGTTTGTTCAAATGAATTCAAACACAACCCAGGAAGCCGTCTCTGATCCTAAACTGTGTTGTAGAATTGACGTCTTTCCGCAATTTAAGGCATTTAACTGAATGAATGTGGAGCTGATGAGGAGGTAAACAGACACTGAAGGGGCTGGGAGCTGAAATAAGGGGCTTTAACAGCCTCACTGCTCTCCTTACAGCTCGACCTCTGACCCAGGTCACTTAATCCTCACGTCTAATTCCTCTGCTTCCTTCCTTGTCCAGCAGGTCCACTCTAAAACTGAATCCTAAAGTTTCCTGAGCTGAAGCCAGTGAGCAGTAACCTTCTGCGTAATTAGATTGCACCAGATTAGATCTACGAGACGTTAATGATCTGCGGCGGAGCCGGATGTCAGTTCGCCTGGCATTAGATTTATCTGGAGTATGGAAATATTTTAATATATTTTGAGTAACATCCAGACACACATTACTGCTGCTATAGTGCCCCCATGTGGTGTTTCAGGCAAGTGACCGGGGACTCTACTGTCATTAACCTGCTGTGTGTTATTTTACTGCTCTGTGTAACTCTGCAGAGAAACTTTCAGGTCCACAGCAGGACAGACCTTGGTTTCTAGATCACCAACAGTGAGAAGGTAAGTCAGGATGTTATCTGCAGCTCTGCAGACACACATCTGAAACATGAAGTTTTCTTCTGCCTTCCAGTTCTGTTCTGTAGATTTATAATTTGGGGGTGAAGCGACAGTTTGAAGCTTGTTGAGCGTTCAGAGATGTGGACTGTAAATCCTGACAGACAGTGGTGGAGTATTCAGTATTCAGATCCTTTACTGCAGTAAAAGTACTAACACCACACTAAAAATACTCTGCTGCAGTGAAAATGTTACTGCAGTAAAAGTCTGAGTATAATCAGGAAAAAGTACTCGGTGCAGTAAAACATCCCTGTGACTGTTGTACTATTAAATATTATATCATCAGATTATTATTACTCAGGCGGGTGTCGTGTGTGAATCACAGCTGATGCATCTTCTTCCTCCGTCATCGTCCAGAAACTGTTAAAACACATCAGTGAGCCGCTCTGCTGCGCTGGGTGACATGTTCCTTCATCACCACGAACACACACACTGTAGTTTATTCTGACTCAGCCCCACACACACCGTCCTGCTGCCCCAAACACTCACTACAGCACCACATGTGGATTCATCCGCCGCTGGAAATAGTCCCCGACAGATGCTCTGTTTCCTCCTGTTGGTCTGATAAAAACTACAGCGAGCAGCTGTTTGAGGAAACTACTGAGCCTTTTTAAACAGGAAACTATATATTTAAAGGTTTACGTCTTGGCGCTGAGAGACGGACCGACGTGTTGTTGGTTTGGATCTGAACATGAGATTTTTTGATAAGAAAAATATAGAATAACACCAGCAGTATCCCTTAAGAATATGTTGAGACAGCTGAGGAGATGGAAATGTGTTTATTAGTGATTTGTGTTACAGCCGGAGCTACAATGCGTTAAAACAGACATCCAAAAAGCACCATGTCTTTCCTCCTCCTCCTGAGCTCTACTTCCATTTTCTCCGCCCTGTAAGTGCATCAAATATAAACTCTTCATTTCAGCCGTATCAATCCACCTCGCGCACCAACATTTTACTGTGTGTTTTTATCCAACAGGCAGAGTTGAAGGTGGTTTTTACGCAGGAGTCCAGCTCTGGTAAGTTATCACCTACTTTAACATTCTCGTCATACAAACGCATCATGTCACAGATTGAGTGGAAAACAAAAGGATTCAGGTTCACATTTAGGGGCGGTGACACTAACAGTAACACTCAGCCTTTAGTAGGAAATGGCTTCAATTCTTCACATAAATATTTATTAAAAACAATGTCAGACTACATCGTGAGTTTAAGGCAGCAATTGTTACTGATTTCCATTATTTAAGTTTTTACAGATGCTATTCTGAATTCTGGCACTTTGTATATCTTAAAAAGTCTGACTTCTAATAACAAGTTTTTATGTTAAATTGGTCAGTTGAGATATGAATGGAAATGGCAGGAAACACAACACCTACAGAGCAGTGAGGTGGGCAGAGCTGCAGCTTCCAGAAGACGAACATTAGTTTGCATTTGAGAGTTTTCTTTAATTAATAACTTAAATGTTTCTCAACGTAGCAACACAGGACTCTCCCGGACGATTGAATGAGTTATGTTACGACCATCGAGAGAACTCTTTTTTTTTTGTAAATAAAATAGTGCTGTTGCCGCTCCGTCAGTGGTGCAGCAACACAAACTGAATCTTTTTCATTTGAAGTTTCTAACAGCGATGTCTCTGGGAGTTACAGCGCACTCTCCTCCTGAGGTTTGATGTCAGTCGCTAACACTGACTGTGCAGAAAATGGAGTTCAAAGTTCAAACTTAGTCTACACTTGTGTTAGAACTCGGTGGAGTTTCATCGTCACTGCATTAAAACAGGTTGCACCTCACTGACTAGTTCTCGCGTACAGATTAGTTGTTGCTAAATATTTACAGCTGCAGGTGGAACTGTAGTTAGCTAACTGAGACAGCTCGCGATGAGGGGAAGACAGTTGTGACGAACACGAGCACCGACTCAGTGCCGGTTTGTGTCTCAGAAGTCTTCACAAGGCCTCGATGTGACTCTTCACGGACATGAGGCTCTGCTGGTCGAATCGTCAGAATAAAGGAACTTCTGTGTTAGAAAATATCTGTGAAAGATACAAGAAGCCTGTGGACGTAAACGCTGAAGGAGAGAAGTCGACTACGACTCCCATGGTGCATTCTGGCATGTAACACCCAATCAGAGGGCTTCACGTTAACGGTGAGCGGACGCTAAAGAGTTCACTGCTGAGAAAACAGATTTTATAATGTGTTTTAAATTCGTTACCGCTCTGATTGACACCTCTGACTGGCTTCTTCTCCATAGCAACAGCAGCTGAGGCTCATGGGTATTGTAGTACTTAGACCCGACCTCCAAACTGACAGAAAAACCCCCCCGTTTTCTCAGAAACGAAGCTGAAATAATTCAAAGTGGCGGTCAGAACATGAAGCTGTATGATGTTTGCTTTGTCCAGGAGAGTCCAGAGTTTCTGTGTTCAGTAACATTTAGATCGTTTAAAGAAAAACACAGAGTGAGGAGCCAGCAGCTCCAACGGTGTCTGCATAAGAACATGTTAACCTGAACTACCTACACAGACCTAACAGTCAGTGTGTGTTAGAAGAAGTTTTATGAGGAACCATAAGGTCTAAGTACACACACACACACACACACACACACACACACACACACACACACACACCAGTGATTTCAGTCTGCTTCACAGGATAAATCTACATCTCATGTTATGTTACAGCATGTTGTCGTTTCTCCTGACCTCTACGTGACCTCTACATGTCCACTCAAACACTCCGTCCTCAGAGGTCAGAGGTCAGTCTACCGTTTCTGTTGACTATTGTGACGTCTCTATGGTAACCAGGTCATGGCGGGGTCAGAGTTCAGCTGCTGACGGCCGCTGCAGTCGTCTGTCTCCTCTCACCGCCGCCCCCTAATGGGAAGTCTATGTAAGTGCAGATTTCTTCTTTACTCCCCCGATTGGCTTCAGCGTCAGGTTCCTGTCCTCTGATTGGCCAGCCAGCAGGGCACCTCTCCACACCTGGAGAAAGGAACAAACAATCAGCATGTCTACATGTCAATCTTTTATTTGATGCACTGGATTTTGTGGGTAGCAATAATTCAGTTAAACTTCCTTTTGGTACGACCCATAGATTAATTTCCTGAAGTACAAAACAAGCAGCTCCTTTTCTGTTTCTTCTAGTCGTGCAAATGATGCTCTCACACATATAAACAGTGCTGGAAGAAGAACTCAGACCCATTACTTGAGTACAGAGTATCAAAAGTAAAAGTCCTTTCAGTGTTTTATTATTATGGATTATTATTCTGTTTTTATCAATAACAAATACATGTCAGAGCATTTTAATGTTGTAGTCTGTCGTGATAATCAATGAGCTTTAGATGTGTTGGTAGATGTAGTTTTTGAACTTTGGACAGAGCCAGGCTAGCTGTTTCCCCCCTGCTTCCAGTCTTTATGCTAAGCTAAGCTAAGCTAAGCTAAGCTAAGCACGTCCTGAACACACAGACATCAGAACATCTCACTCTGAGAGAAAGCGAAGAAGCGTATTTCCCGAAATGTTGAACTGTTCCTTTAAAACTCAAATTCGGTTTAGCAGCTAGGAAATGTATTATGTCAAACCTGTGTGTGTACGTGTATACGTGTGTGTGTGTATGTATGTATGTATACGTGTGTGTGTGTGTGTGTGTGTGTGTACGTGTGCGTGTGTACGTACGTGTGTGCGTGTACGTGTATATGTATGTATACGTGTGTGTGTGTATGTATGTATGTATACGTGCGCGTGTGTGTGTGTGTACGTACGTGTGTGTGTGTATGTATGTATGTATGTATGTATACGTGTGTGCGTGTACGTGTGTGTGTGTACGTGTGTGTGTGTGCGTGTGTGTGTGTACGTGTGTGTGTGTGTGTGCATGTACGTGTGTGTGTGTACGTGTGTGTGTATGTATGTATGTATGTATACGTGTGTGTGTGTGTGTATGTATGTATGTATACGTGTGTGTGTGTGTGTATGTATGTATGTATACGTGTGTGTGTGTGCGTGCGTGTGTGTGTGTGTGTGTGTATGTATGTATGTATGTATACGTGTGTGTGTGTGTGTGTGTATGTGTGTGTGTGTACGTGTGTGTGTGTGTGTGTGCGCACCTCTCTCTCAGGGTCGGCTGGCTGCTCAGGAAGCTCAGCTGCTGCTCCAGACGACAGACTCTGAAGGCCAGATAGCAGGACGACAGGACCAACAGGAAGACGCTGAGGGACGCACACAGACAGGCAGAGACACTGAAATCACACCAGTCATATTAATTAATGTGCACACTAGGACAGAGACTGGAAAAAGCCTTTGATCCACTTAGACATCAGTCTGTTGCTGAAGTGAAAGGAGGCCAAACCTGATAAAAGTGATAAAATGTTAAAACGGTCCGTCCCACCGAGGCAGAGGAGTGACGCTGCACACTTTTTAATTTACTCTGTACCAACGAACATTCTGTCGCGTGGATAAATAAACATTTTTACTACGTTTCTGAACATTATGTATCTGGAGATACATGTGTCCTTTATCAAACGGGAAGTGGGTCGCAGCTTCTGATTTAACGCGTCAGCTTTTAAAACAAACATCTCACTTTCTGCTCGCGGTTTTTAAGACAGTTTTAGTTTTAGTTTTTAGTTTCCACAGCTGTTCCTGAAGCCGTCACCAGGACTGTTCAGAGTAGAGAGGGGTTTCAGTGAGAACCGTGGATTATTCTGAGTAACACAGACTCTCTGTGAAAAGACACGTTGCTGTTGAGTTTTTGGTAATGCTTTATTTTACTGATCTGTTATCGCCTAGTCATTTCCTGGAAAGATCTTTGTGAAAAGAGTCCAGTCATGCTAGCAGCTGTGTGAGGCTGCAGCTGATATCCAGAGAGATTTCCTTGTATTTAATTTACATCATTCATTTCTTACTGACTGCTTTATTCTTCACATACTGAATGTTGAATTGTACGCTTGCCCAGTTTTGCATGTTCGGCTGCACTGACTCAAAGGCTCTATAGGTTAGCTATCATTTAGCATTTAATTTGAATCTGTTCATCTGAAGTATACCTACTGAATACGGTCTTTGTTGCACTGATAAGTAATGCTGAATTTCATAGCTCTTTCCAGGAAACTTCCTAGTAAATTAAGAATTTATGCACCCGTTAAAAAAAAAGTCTAACTAACTTTTCAAGGCTGAGAGCAGCACAAACAGAGACAGATATCGGAAAACCAAAAATATCTGCACGGAGAGATACAACTAGAGTAGAGGAAAGGGAAAATATATATTTTTAATTTGGGTGAGTGAATCCTTTAAAGTGAGACTGCAGCTGTTCTGTATTACTGCACGTGGCCAGATGAACATGCTGCTCATACAGAACATCGGCCAGCAGGTGGCAGCACAGACCGACAACTAAATACATGTCAGCGTAGACTTCTGAGACAAAACTGGAAAATACAGAAGACTGTAAACACACCACAGAGTTAATAACACTACAAATGCTAATGCTAATATTAACACAACCTCTGCTGTTCTGTGTGAGTTTTTTGGTCATTTCTGTCTGTTTCTTGGATGTTTTTGGGATGATACATTTATGTGTTTTGAAGTATTTTTTTAGTTCTGAAAGAGGATGTGGATTCTGGGTAATGTGGGACTCACAGCAGGATGAAGAGTTTCAGCAGCTGGTACTCCATGTGACCCAGTTCAGGTACTGGTTCTGTCAGCAGGATCTTCTCCGTTTCCAAACTGCTGTCTACACACAAACGCACACAAGGAAACGCAGCTTACTCTGCATGTTAAGAATCTCAGCGTCTGTAACTGCGGGGGGATTTCCTGTGACTGCTGATTGACAGGTGGGCGGGCCTACCGGTGAGCGTGTGCGTGCTGAAGGGCGTGTCTGCGGTGAGGCCGGGGGAGGAGTTTCCCAGCAGGTCTGGGAGGGACGAGGAGACGGCGGGGAGCGAGGGCTTCCTCCTCCACTTCAACACCTCTGGAAACTCATCCTGACGGAGAGACGGAGAGAAAAACGACAAGACAAGACAAACTTTCAATCCAAATGTCCGAAGCATTCAACAAAAATAAGAGAATATTGCAGTAATGATGTACAGTGTTGGGATGGGGCAGGATAATTCTGTGTGTTAAGTGTTTAAGGGGCAGACTACTCCTTTAATTCACTACAAATAATAATAGATTGAGACACTTTTAAAGGATGTAAGTCTGGTGATCTTCTATGTTTCTCTTCTGGTCATCAAACCTCACGTTCAGACTCAAACCAGCAGTGAACGTTTCTGCTAACAGGTGTGTGTGTGTGTGAATCACAGCTGACTGATCTTCTTCCTCCATCGTCGTCCAGAAACTGTTAAAACACATCAGCGAGCCGCTCTGCTGCACTGGGTGACATGTTCCTTCATCACCACGAACACACACACTGTAGTTTATTCTGCCTCAGCCCCACACACACCGTCCTGCTGCCCCAAACACTCACTACAGCACCACATGTGGATTCATCCGCCGCTGGAAATAGTCCCCAACAGATGCTCTGTTTCCTCCTGTTGGTCTGATAAAAACTACAGCGAGCAGCTGTTTGAGGAAACTACTGAGCCTTTTCAAACAGGAAACTATATATTTAAAGGTTTACGTCTTCAGCAGGAACCAACGGGCTCGCAGCTGAGAGCCGCAGACAGGAAGTCAGACGGCGCTGAGAGACGGACCGACGCGTTGTTGGTTTGGATCTTTTCACGAGTTTTGATGATGGCGAGAAAAATATGGAATAACACCAGACTTATGTTTCAAACTGAGTGAAAATAGAAACATCCAACACTGGAGGCCAAACAGTGAGATGTAGTGAACGTCACGTCAACGGCTTCTGGCTCATCAACACTTTCCTGAGTCAGTCGTGTCTTCGGCTCACGGTATTTCAGACAGAACCTGAAGGCAGCGCGGGGAAAGCCTGTTATCCAGGGAGCATGAAGGGGTCACAGAGGGTCACCGCAGGACCAAAACAACAGCTTCTGGTATCCCACTGAGCCTGTTTCACTGACTGGTGACTCATATCTAATACAGACGTTACTCCTCAGCACACTGAGGAGTAACGTCTGCTTCTGATGGGTTTTTTACTGTATTAGTCAACATCTGTGTGCAGATCAGGGCTCGGTATCGAATCTTAATACTTCTGGGTGCAAGAATTGAAAGCTGTTGAGGGGGAATGCAAGTGATTATTCTAATTATCAATTAATCTGTCGAGGATTTTCTTGAATTAATCATTTTGTCTGTTAATGTCAGAAAATAGTGAAAATGTCCCAGAGCCCGAGAAGTCTTCAAATTGCTTGTTTTGTCCGACCAACAGTCCAAAATATTCAGTTTACGGACGTGTGACAAAGATAAGCAGCGAATCTTCACATTGAAGAAGCGGTTTCTGCTTTAATCGATTATCAAAATAGATGCAGATTAATTTTACTTTCACCTTCACTGTCGAGGAAGAAAAGTTGGCACCAAATGTCTGGTCGTCTTCTTTACTTGTTCTTTGATCAGATAGTTTTGTCAAATAAATTTTAGACAATTTTATTTAGGCAAAGTTCAGCTGCTTGTGTTTAGACATTTAACTTTAAAAAAAACTTATTTTATTAAGTGAAAAAGAGTTTTGTAGAAGAGTGTTTCTATTTCTCAAATTAAGGTATTAAATGAACTGTTGTATTGATATCGGACT
Source organism: Siniperca chuatsi (assembly GCF_020085105.1). Lineage (NCBI taxonomy): Eukaryota > Metazoa > Chordata > Actinopteri > Centrarchiformes > Sinipercidae > Siniperca > Siniperca chuatsi. Next base: position 32,155,901 of record NC_058045.1, on the reverse strand, counting down.
GAAGCTCGGGTATTGCATTAATACTAGTAGCTCTGCCCTACTGCAGATAAACTCAACATGCGTCCCATGTGTTGTCCGGCTGCAGTGACCTCTGACCCCTAAAAGTTCATTTTCACGCCACTTTTTACTGCACTGCATTTATCTGAGAGCTTTAGTTGCTTTACAAATTAAGATATTTGCATACAAAACGTGAAAATGTCCAAGTACAGCTGAAATGATTAGTCGAGTAATTGAGTTACAGAAAATTATTATAATATAATAACTGTAATGTTTGTTAATAACGTCGAGCTTTGGACTGTCGGTCGGACACGACGACACGGTGAAGGCGTCGCTTTGGGCTCTGGGTCGTCGTGACGGCGTTTCTCACCGTTTTCACCAGTTTTCCAAACCGATCGATCGATCGATGGACGGAGAAAAGAATCGGCAGATGGATCCAGAATGAAAAGCATCATCAGCTGCAGTCCGATACAAACCGGTTCAACATGAGCTCCAGCTCCACCAGCTGCAGCAGCAACATCCTGCTTTACATTAATGCACGAGGAATAATAACCTGATGATAGAATATATAACAGCACAGCAGCCACAGGGACGCTGCACTGCTTTAATGCTTTAAGGGCTTTTTCCTGATTACACTTCCAGTGTGGAGGATTTTGTGGCCTCTAGTTGTGAAATTGCAGTTTGTAACCATTTGAATCCCGCTCGCCTCGCCCTCCCCTTCCAAGCGTGCAGGAGAAACTACGGTGGCCACGAAAACCGCGAAAAAGGCAAACGGCCCTCTCTAGAGCCGGTGTTTGGTTTGTCCGTTCTGGGCTCCTGTAGAAACATGGCGGTGCAACATGGCGGCCTCCGTGGAAGGGGACCCGCTCCCTCTGTAGATATAAGCGGCTGATTCTAAGGTAACGAAAACACAACGATTCTTATTTTCAGGTGATTAAACACTAATGAAAACATACTTCTAAATATTATATTCCATTTCTGCCGATAGCTGCTCCTAAATGTGACACACTGGAGCTTTAAGGAACTTTTTCAACGCAGGACGTTTACTTGAGTATTTTCACAGTGTGGTATTAGTACTTTTACTTAAGTAAAGGATCTGAATACTTCCTCCACCACTGGGATCAACCAATCAGCTTGCTTGACGCACAGGTTTGCACTAAATGTTGTTGAGATTTGGGAGGTCGTCGGCTCCTCTGCGACCTACAGTTACCCATAACCCCCTTTTCTGCGCAGGTCCACAGAGACGTTTACGTCTATCTCTGCAGAAACTAGCCATTATCTGCTCTCATGTAAGTGTGCTGCTCTTTAGGGGTTGTATAAAGTTAATCTGATGTAGTTGGATGACAAACTGGCTACAAATGCAGTTTAATTTGAATGTAATGTTACCATAGACAGAGAGCTGGGCTCCTCCAGGTACTGCTTCAGACTCAGACTCTTCCCGTTCACCTACAAACAGAGAAACAGACAGACAGGAGGTCAGGATGAAACTGGAATATATCCTGTAATATAAACAGGACTGATTGACTTCTGCCATTTCAGTTTTCCGGAGAATAAATGTAGATGATCCACAAACCTGCAGGTGAGTGCAGATCCTCCTGAGGACGTCGTAGACGCTGTCTCTGGACAGCAGAGACACAAACACATACTGCAGAGAGAAGCAAGCACAGAGCGTTAGGAGCGGGAGTGTCAGCTGGTTCGTTCAGCTGTCAGTATACTCCAGTCGAATAGCTTCTGCAGCAAAAGCACCTATATGTGTAATAATGTGTTATCTCTGGTGTGTACTAGCCCTGTGTGGCACCTTCTGTCCGGTGTCCATGGTGATAGCCAGGCCGTTTGGCACCAGGCCGGCCGTCTTGTGTTTCTTCACCAGCCGGACTGACACCACTGGTATACACACCTGCAGATTCACAAAAGAAAGATAAGAAAATTCAACATTTTGGTGTGAAGGTCAGAGCAAACACTTCTTGTTGCCTCTGCTGCTGGACAGCTCTTGAGCAAGGCACCTATACCGTCCAGTGCACCGACTGTGGTTGTACTGGGAAAACAGCTATTTTACAATAAATAAGTCACATTACATGAGCTTCATTTTCTCCTTATTGACAAGTACTGATACTGAGGTGCATGGCCTTTCACCTGGACTCGGGACCAACCGAATCTCAGAATAAACAAATGTCTGGACCAAACAAACATGCACAAGTTGACTCAGTGGAGTCATATGGAGATCATGTGTGTATGTATATTAGTCATTTACCATTTCTCCTCACTGGACAGATGTTCCTATAGTGCTGAGGAGTGCTGGGGTTTTACGAAACTGAAATCAGTAATACTGTCTGTAAACAAACTGACTTTTCATCTCCATCTGGCATTTGTTTCCCTAAAAACTGGAAGTGACATAGAAAACAAGGCTTCTAAGAGGGTGACTATGTGTTTTATTATTTCTGTCAATGTATACATGATAAAATGGGAAGGTTAGCTATCTTCTTACAAACGTATGTAGCTTTCTTATGTCGAGTACCGTCAACCTTCACCTAATCTCTGAACCGACTGACGGGACATCGAAGTTTCTTGAAGTCTACAATTTTTTATTTGTCAGATTGCACTGAAAAGGCAAAAAATCTAATCTTGCAAAATAGCCTATCTGTAAAATCCACAAAGAGACTGATTCATCTGTTAATGCTGAGTTTTTTAGTACTTGGGGGAAGAACAGCTATAACTAAATGAAACTAAAACAGAGCAAGTAAACTAATGTAAAACAGAACTTTACAAAATTGATGAACTGTATGTTAAGTTACCTTCTGCAGGTTAAAACAACTAACCTATCACTAAACTAAGAGAACATAGCGGAGCTAAACTTAGCTAACACACTAAACACACACAAATTATACTAAGATAAAAATACACGACTAAAACAGAGTATACCTAAACTAAAACAGAACTGCAGTACAATTCAACAATGGTTTCATAGGTCAGTCCCACAACAGTGACCTTTGACCTGCAGGTTTTTTTTTTACATACTAGTTAGGCCTAGTCCACACTCAAGCTGGGTGGACAGACACAACCAGGCCACAGATTTTGCCGGTAAAATCTCTACATCTCCTGCTCTCCATCATCACTTGTATTATGTTTCAGTATATCTCAGCTCACCGTTTGTTGTTCTCATATATATATATATATATAATTTCATACATATTCTGTTTCTGTTGTCAAACAGTCATTGAGCTGCTCATTCAGTAACCTGTTTAAGACAAACTGTCATTTGTGCTACAAAGTTGTTTAACATTGGTTATACTGGAATTCAAAATCACAGATAAAGCTAGAGATAACAGAAAGTTGTCTTAAACTGGACGTGTGACCAACGTTTACAGCTTTATCCAGTTTAGAAAGAGTTTTCTAAAAGCTCTTCTGAATGTGAAAAAACTCCAGTTCAGTGTGAATGGAACGGGTTCAAAGGGACGGGTGGTGGAGATGGACCGACTGCTTCTTCACTCACCTTGATGTCTTTACCAAACAGGTTTGCGTAGAAACACAGCCAGTTCCTGGAGATGTAGAGTCGTCCCTGCAGCAGGATGTCTCTTAACAACGCACATGAATACACTGCAGAAGAAGAAGAGGTGAGCAGGGAGACAGGAACAGACATTTTCATCAGGAGCTGCTAACAAAAATCATAAAAACATGTCTCTTTCAATGGAAACAACATACAGCACATATGAGATTGGTATAGATTGGGTCAGGACAGGTGATAGACAGTGCAGCTGTGGTGACACATCTGTCCTGTCAGTCAGTGTCCTTCTGATCTCCCAAACAGTCCATACCTTTCATCAGGATCTCCTCTTTAGGGACGGTCTGGAACAGTTTGTGGTACTGAGAGTTGTACTTGCTGACAGTCTGTGGAGGCAGCAGGAGAAACAGAATTAATCACAGACAGATTCAGCTGTTTCTGTAATTAATTATGTAATTTAGGTGTCACTCAAGTGAAGCACAGGGAGATGTGGTTGACATCAATATAATAATTGATTTAAATGTCATAATTACAGGGAGAACTCAGACTGTTAAGGCCCTCTTACCATCACTAATGGGGTGCCACAGGGGTCTATTCTAGGCCCTTTACTATTTACATTATACATACATTTATTTATTTAGTATTTTCCCTAATCAGTACTTCAGTGTCCATTTTTATGCAGATGATACAGTTCTGTTTCCCCCGGGCTCAATACCAACGCAGGCCCTGACTCACCTTCAGTCTGCCTTTGATACTTTCCAATTATCACTTCTTAATCACAGACTTGTTTTAAATGCAGATAGTAGTACAAAGTACAAAGTATTCTCCACATCCACCAGTGTGTCTGAGTGTCACTTGACAGCAGACTCTCATTCAAGGTTCATATTCAACATTTAACTCAAGTTAAAAATCAAACTTCCTGTATAGAATTACTTTTCTAAACTGTAAAACTATTGTTCAGTCAACTTTAATGTCTTGTTTACAAAGACATTCTGTCAGTAAAGACACATTTCGTCCTCATCACTGCTCTCTGTATCACAAGTTTGGATGGACTTCCTTACTGACAAGAAGGAATAATCATCTCATGTTATTTATCTATAAAAGTGTTAAAGCTTCCAAACTACTGCACATCTCTTCTCTCCATAATCCAAATGTACAGAACTGGATTCTGGTACAATGCACCTTTTAAACTGAATGAGCTGCAAACTACTCTCAAGCTATATTCTTTCATTCTATTTGATGATTTTAAAGCTTATTATCTGATGTTTTTAGGACTCTTTCAATTGTTTTTATTAAATCTTTGTCGATCGCGGTTGTCTGTTTTTGTTGCTGGCTGTGTTTGTCTGACTATAAATATTTCCTTTTCCCAGTTTTGTTCTCTTGAAAAAGAGATTTCGGTCTCACAACCTGATTAAACAAAGTTTAAATAAATATTAATATATTAGATTATTATTATAATTGTCCTATAATCAATATATATCACAATATGGCGGATGTCTAAGAGCCTTTCTCAATTTTTGAGTAGGCTGACGTGCTGCATATCAACAGGTATCATTACTGATACTTTAAATATATTTTGCTGCACTTTAAGTATGATTTTGACTGCGGGACTTGTACTTGTAATAGAGTATTTTTACATTGTTGTATTGGTACTTTTACTTGAGTAAAGGATCTAAACGCTTCTTCCACCGCAGCTGACTACAAAGTAAACCACTACTTTCTGGAATATTCTGCATAAGTATTGTTTTGGTTCCTAATATGTGGGTCAGATGTTACATCATACACTTGTGTGTCTTTATTCTCTGAGACAGTGACTTCCTGCCTTCCTGTTCCTGTCTGAAACAACAAAGACTAAAACAACAGAAAACAGCAGCAGCGGCTCGACGCCTGCTCCATCTGAAGCTTTGTTTTGTAAAATAAACTGTGTCACTGATCATTCGGTCTCTCTTGATACTGGAGTTAACATATACTTTCTGAGGTCAGGAGCCCAGTTTGATACATTATTTTAAAAGTTCACATCCGAATGAACTGGACCTGATATGATCTGGCTGATCCCTAACAGCAGCTGGTGGTATGACAGAAACATCCTCTCCTACCTGTAAAGTTCATAAATACAGAGTTCATCATTTTTTAGGTGTGAAATAACGCAGAAAAGAGACTCGAAACTCTTCCAAAAGTTTCCAACAGTTTTGGACTTGTTGTTTAAACATAATGGACTAAATGTGAGGTAATTCTGTTTGTACGAAAATAAGAGACTCGTGCAAAAAGGCCTTAAAGTTAAAACATTTTTGGGAAGTATGCTTGTCTGCTTTCTTGCTGAGAGTCAGATGTTAACTCTCATGTTTGTAGTCTAAATATAAAGCTACAGCCAGCAGACTGTTAGCTCAGCTCGGAGACTGGAAACAGGGGGAAACAGCTAGCCTGGCTCTGTCCAAAGGTAACAAAATTCACCTTCCAGCACCTTTAAAGCTCACTGATTAACACGTTGTATCTCGTTTGTTTAATACGTACAAAAAGTGTTCTGTAAAAACTACTTCTGTCTGAAATCAAGGACCCATTATTTCAAAAACTACTATGACAGCTACCATGAAATCACTGAGATTTCTGTAGAATAAATAGGACGTCCCGTTTCTTTTCCCCACCACAACCTTCCTGTAAATCCCATCTGTGCTATATTTACGCCCGGTCTTCAGAGGTGGAGAATTTTCCTCGCAAAACTGATTATTTGCAAATTGTGTGACCTCAGTAAATCCAGCGGAATACATAATTGACCTCCGTTAACACATCTCCTCCTAATATTTGTGCGATCCTCCCTTAAATGCATATCACATTTATACAGATGGGTGACTAAAGGAAGAAACAATATAAAGTGACCCCTAGTGACCTCATCAATAACCACTAAACCCTACAACCTGCTAAAGGGACTCTAGGACCTTCTCACTGACCCACAGAACCTCCTTTAGATTCTCAGAATAATGTACTGACAGGTGAATGAAGCCAACATGAACATAAAGTGTGTCAGCGAACCTTGACGCAGGTTGTTCCATTAATTAGTCACCTGTCTGTCTGTATGTATGCGATAAAGAGAGAGACGCATCCTGCAAACACAAACGAGCCATGTTAATGTTAATGTCTGATGGTAGACTGTAACTTTCTGTCTACTGAAACAGATCCCACACACACACACACACACACACACACCCCGACCGTGTTCCCATGGAGACGAGACAGACGCCGGAAACTTCTGGAGAGACTTTAAAACAGATTTGAAAGGACTCCCGCTGGTCTGTCGTCATCTCTGGACTTCTGAAAACAACTACAGAGCTGTGTGTGTGTGTGTGTGTGTGTGGTCTTTATATCTATCGGCCACATGCATCTGTAGGTGTGGTGTGCCGAGAGCTCAGCAGTGTTGACATGTCGTCATTTTTAGGTCAGTTCACATTGTTTTGCGGAGTGTTTGTGTTGTTGAGTGAAGGACTCACTGATCCTCTGTAGCACTTCTTCACATCTTCGTAGGACAGGTCGTCGATCAGCTGCAGCCTGCAGGGACACATCACATCACATCAGATTCTGACAGAACAGACAAAAACTACAGTTTCTGCAGAGAAGTGGGTCACTGCAGCAGCAGAGAGCCGTGAAGATATCAGTGCTGGGTATCAGGAACCAGCTCCAGGCTGGAACCGGATCTAACTTTTCAAGTTAGTTTAAGTCAGATTAAGAAAAACTTAATGTTCTATTTAATTAATTTATCTTTGAAGTGGTTCAAAGGAGAAATTTTGGTAAAAAATCCAAAATGTTTTTTGCCTAATAGAGAAATAACATATTGGATTACAAAAATAGAGTAAATATGTTCGTGCAAGAAGTAGAAAGAACCTGGGTTATGTTAAGAAACATGTTTCCCAATTCTGCACATCACTTCCTCAGAGAGAAGTTTGGGCCTGCGGAGCTTGCAGAGTGTTTCGTGTGCGGCGGGCGGACCACACAGACGGCTAAAAGTGCCGCAGAGCGTCACAGAAGACAGAAGTGACGCAGCAAAATGTCGCCGCTGCATCAGAACAGTTGAATGCAGAGAGGAAGCTGGTGTGAAGCATTTCCTGCAGTGTGTTATGAGAAAACAACGTTCTTACTTAGCTGAATAAAGTGAACCAGCAGGACGTTCTGGTTCACTGAGCTTCGTTCCGTATCTCATTTAGCCAGACTAAGAGTCTACAGCCATGCTAGCTGAGCTAGCATGCTAACATGCTGACGTTCAGCAGGTATAATGTTCACCATGTTCACCATCTTAGTTTAGCGTGTTAGCATGCTAACATTAGCTAATTAGCGGTAAACATCAGCTGAGGCTGATGGGAGCGCCATCAGCTCTGCAGGTCAGAAACCAAAGTGTCGGACACGTTAACATGTCGACCTGATGGTGGCGCTAGATGGAAAGTCAGAGGATCAGCAGAGTTATTACAGTTCATCCTGAGGGGAGCATGAACGATGAAGCACGTCTCATCGCAGTCCAGCAGCTGCTGAGACGCTTCAGTCTGGACCGACACCAGACACTGAGCTAAACACAGGTACGGTTGGATTTTACTCTCATTTCACAGTGACTGACGGACGACGTGGAGCTCCTCCTGCGTTGCTGCAGTGGATCAGTCACAGCAGCGTGTTGGGAAACACACATTATCATGGTGCAAGGTGGAGAAAGTTTGTTTCAGACAGAAACAGGATGAAGCAGCAGATTTCTCTGAACAAAGTTTCCATTTTAATTCAAGTTTTTCAATTCAGTTCAATTTTATTTATATTCATACGATTATCTCAGGGCACTAGATCAAACTCTTTATAATATTATTTACAGAGACTCCAGATCTCCCATTCTAGATACCCATTTTACTCACTATGAGCGACGAGCTGCTACACGAACTTAACATTTCTCCCAACACTTCTGCTTATTTTACATGACAGAGCATTTTTGTGTTTTTGTCCTGGTTTGAAGTGGGCGGGCTCTGCTGGAAAAAGGTGATGTCGTGTATTTCTGTGCACCAATAAGGATTTAGCAACTGAACGCAAATCTGACGAACGTTGTTTTTGCTTTGTTGCCATCAAGACATCAGCCAGACAGCCCTGATGAAACTGAGGTTTTGACCATGAAACTCATAATAAATAATTACTGAGGATGTTGTTTCTGAACTTTAACTTTGAGTGTTAATTACTTCGTCATAAATGTTATAGAGAAATACTAAAGATTTGACACCAAGTGAACGAAAAGGGAACACAAACGTTGTGAACGAAGATTGCTTACCAGCGTAGATACTGTGGAGCGTCTACGGAAATAGAATAAATAAAAATCTAAACTCAAGGTCCATATTTTTAATTTCCATACTTAGGTCACCATCCACTGAGGAGGACCATGTGTGTGAAAGCTCCAGAAATAGGTAACACATTAGAGGCAGAAAACATCAACAGTGAATTGGGAGGAAGATTCTGGCACTTCTGGGAATTTATATTTTAAGATTTTGCCGACAGTCCGTGTTATTCATATTGTAGGATTTAAGTTTGCAAGGTTAAGTTTTCATTTTTAAACTTTTAGAGAAACTGAGGATGAATTTGTCAGAATAAACGAACATGTTTTTGCCTGCAGAGTCCGAGAAACTCACTTCGACCTCCTCTTAATGAAACAAACAAAACCAGTCCCCGATTCCCACGGACGCCTCTGGACAGCTACTGGAAAGCTCTTCACTCATATACACAGGCTCTTCAGGCGCAGCCGTCCCATCACGCCAAAGATCGAACCGCACTGTTTCCTCGTGCTATCGGGAGCCACGTGGCTGTGAGGATGTAAATGTGACCGCAGCGACACCGACGCGTCGCCTAACAGTCGCGCTGCAGATAAAACACATTAAACGCGAAGCTGCTCACACAACAGACACTTTCACATCAACCCGCCAGCTTTTGGTCGGCCAGGGACGTGCGACTCGAAGGTTTATCCTCCTTTAGAGTTAGAATCATTAAACTTTCAGTCCTGGTCGATTTGGCGACACCTGTGGTCACCGCTGGTAACAACAGGTGTGTTGTAATAATACAGGCCGTTTCCAAACGGTACGCATGTTGACCACGCTACATTTACTCTCATGCATTTAGCACTGGACTCAACTACACTTTTGATGATACATTGGTTTGACAGATGTAGTAAAAAATAAATAATGAATCACAAGCGAGTTAATCTTTCGTGAAAGCACGAGCGCAGAGAGCTTATCGGAGGCTGATCGCGTTTCCTCTTTGATGCAGTGACGCAGACGCGAGGTGTTAATCCACCTTCTCAAACAGCTTTGAGGTGTTTAGTTGGTTGATTTAACAAGACGCCTTGTTTTTTTACTGAAGCGCGCACACACACACACATACACACTCTTATTTGTATCAGAGTTCATGGACCGTGCTCATGTGAAAGGAGTCATGACAGGAGGAAGCAAATCAACATGAAGTTCATGCAAAAGGAAACACTCAACACATTACTATGAGGACTGGCAGCAGGTCAGTTATCAGCGATATGATTATTATTATTATTATTATTATTAATAGTGTAAATGTTAAAAAGGTGAACTAGAAATTAAGTTAAAATTCCCATCAGTCACTGTACTGGTTTTAGTTTGGTATACTGGAGCCTGGAGTTCAGTGTGTGTGTGTGTGTGTGTGTGTGTGTGAAAGGAGTTATTGTCCACAAGAGCTACTGGGAGGCAGACATTGTTTTCTCACACACACACACACACACGCACACACACACGCACGCACACACACACACACACGCAGATAAAAGAACTAGTTATGCAAATGGTTTCAGCCTGAATGGGAAAACTGGAGCAGAGAACGAGGCCGTGTTCACACTCAGACACAGATCTGGAAACTGTTGTTTACATACACGACTGTTTTGTGAAAGCCGTCGTGTGACATCACCGACATGGCGGCATGTTCTCGTCGGTCTCAGCCGTTTAAAGTTAGAATCCTGATGATTTACAGTTCATTAAACCCCATTTTTTATGCTATTTACATTTTTTTTTAGCAGTAGCTACTCAAGATATTTGCATTCTGTAACGGCCTACAGCGTAGTAGCTTTCATTGTTATTGGTCCTGCACGGGATTCAAATCGTCTCCAAATGCACGAGGGATTCATAACAAACGATGCATTAACCGATGTTTAACCTACAGAGTGAGGACAGAAACACGTTTGTTTTACCTACAGAGTGAGGACATTTTGGCCGGGCTGTTTGAAGGTTCAGACTTGGTTTGAAGGGTTAGGTTTAGGTACTTAGTTGTGATGGTTAGGGAGGCTAGGTAATGCATTATGTCAATGACGGTCCTCACAAAGAAGTACAAGGATTTGTATGTGTGTGTGTGTGTGTGTGTGTTAAAGGGTAATTCCAGTATTTTCATACCTGGGCTTTATTTTTACATGTTTTGGGCTCTAAATGACTGACAGGTACAGAAAGTGTTGAATCGGTCCAGCCGCCAACCGGGCCGCGATGGCTGCAGCGTAATCCTCGGGGTCAAAGGTGCGTCCACTGAAAGTGCTTGTTTTTGCCGCTGACTGGCTCAGACTGTTAGTGTCACAACATTTAGGAAAGGATCCTACAGAGACAGACCTTTTTGTGAAGAGTAAGATCATTTAACCAGAAACAGAAGTCTCGTTCGGAAATCTCGCGAGAGGTGATTTGTTGCAGGAAGACGACGGTGGAAACGTGAGTCATCTGACTCTAACAAAAAGGTCTGTCTCTGTAAACTCTTTCATTTAATAAACAGAGAGTTTGTTGCCTCGTGGTCAGTAGTTTTGTTCTTCTGGCTCTTTTAAAGCATGAAAATCAGATTTGTGTTTGTTTTATATGTATTTCCCCAGAACAGAAAGTTACATATGGAACTACGAGGGAACAGTATCAGGTAGAAAATCCTCACGCTGACTTTGACATTTCTCCTCTGATGTAATGTATATGTTTATATGTTTCCAGCATCATTTATCATCAATTATCACTCCCAGAAATTTAATTTCAATTTCAGCATCATTTATGAAGAGTTTGCTTTGTGTATTTGTTGCATGATTCCCAGAAAACCATGAGTTTAGTCTGACTTAAGTTCAGTGATGTCACAGTTTTAAATCCTGGTGTGTCGCGGCCTTTAGTGTGCGGTTGTTCCCTGTCACACACACCTCCTTTCCCATCAGCCTCTCTGTCTCTCTCTGAGCTCGGCTGCCTGGAAACGTGAGCTGACTGCACATGCTGCAGGCAAACACACACACACTCACACACACACACACACACACACACACACACACACACACACACACACAGCCTCTGATTCTGCAGCTTGTTTTGTACGTGACAGGAATAACAGAGCAGTGAGAGAGACAGTGAGGCTTTCCCTCTCTGTGTATTGTCTGTCCTGCACGTCTCCTCAGCTTTCATCACCTGCCAAACACCGCAACACACACACACACACACACACACACACACACACACACACACACTAATGAGGGAGTGGGTTGCTTACGAGGAGGAGGGATCAGGAAGTGAATCAGGACGTTAGTTCCCACTCGTTATCATGTATAACTGAGTCTCCAGCAGCCGTCCCGTATCCACACGCAGGTTAACTCAGCGTGTGGACGCCACTGTCTGTCCACAACATCTGGATCCATATCTGTACTCCAGCTGCAGCCTGACCACATCTGCTTCCTCAGATCAAAACTGAGCGCTGCTTCTCTTTCCGGTGACAATGTTGAGAACGTACCATGTGCCAGGAAGTATTTAATAACACAAAGTAACACACGGCTTCTGTCTGTATTTGTCACAAAAATATCTTCATTTGTGTTTGTATTTATACTGCAAGTCGTCTAGGTTGCTTTATTTTCTGTGTTCAGCGGTTTCCTGCCATGTATACTGCACACGTGCATGTGTGTAAGTGTAGCTGCCAACAAAATAACATGTTTTAACAATGTCTCTAAATGACTCCAGCAATGAAAAGACACTGCGTGAGGTGAAAGCGACAGGTGGATGCAGGTGTGGTTTGGCTGATTTGACCACTTATCAACCTGGTGGGCAGCTGCAGCTGCAGCAGTGGCTGGGACGCACAGCTCATGGAGCTGATTAAGCTACTTTAAAAGCCACAATTTGCATCAGAAATCGCACTCCTTATCTCTGAGTCATAACTCAGAACACACAGACATGATACACATATTTCTACATTCAGTGTGACTCACACTTGCAGAGGACATCATTATCTCTGATGTTCATCGTGAATAAACGGCCATAACTCCACTTAGACACCAGAGAAGAAGGCGGCTGCAGAACCTGCCTGAGAATCCTGCTGTTTCTAAGTTTTTTTTCTCACAGTGATCCAGAGACAGCTGTCTGTCCGTCCACGGGTCCACTGCAGACAGGAGCTGCTGACTGCTGGTTCGGCTGCTCTGACGGGACAGTTTGACTGAATGGAAACAAAAATAGGCTAAAAAAAACGAGTTCAAGCCCACAGCTAACTCTCTGACTCCACGGCAACATTATACTTCCTGTTAACATTCCCCAAAGCAACATGGGAGCTGTAGTTCCAAACCTTAGAGCAGGATTATCAAGCTGGAACACTGACACTCTCATTCATGTACTGATATTTGTACCTGTGTTGAAAACCTGTGGACATCAGGCAAAAACTCAAACAATCCTTTTGAAATTGCAAGTGGTTGTTGTTTGGGGGGGGCGCGGCACAGTGTCAGAGTTCTGACCATACGGATGTTACGGTGATTGCTAGGAGAATTTAACGTTTGTCATGTCGATCAAATAGTTCTGTAAAGTCAATCGATCTCTTCCACACATTTCTTAATCCTGCTTATAAAACTCTGATTGCTCTGTTTGTAGCTAAACTGCAGTTACTCACCTGAACGGCAGGGGGCAGTGTCCGTCCTCCTCCCGGGGGGGCTCCACCTCATGGGGGGGCAGGATGCTGACATCATCACTCTGCTCCAGATTCTCCGACATCATCATTATCGGCCTGGAAGGTCGGGAGGGCAGAGCAACGTTAAACAACGCTTCTGTATCTGCAGCGTTACATCAACGCTGTTCTGTGACATAACGATTAAGAGGAGGCTGAGAAGTGGGAGGGAGGACGAGGAACGCAGCATCAGATAACAGGCTCTAAATATAGAGGTGTGACCGACATCCAGCGAGATAACAGAGAAGTAAACACGTGGCACAAGATGACCAGCTTTCCTCTACACGAGCAGAACCGTGTGGATTCACATCAGACTGACAGAAACGCTTCTGCTGCTCTGCTTCACCTCCTGGTTTTCCTTCATCACAGTCAGAGAGCCGCTGAGCGAAAACGCAACGCGCTCACCTGACAACGAGCTTGGAAGAAGCACAGTTCTCACACCGAGAGCCCGAAGTGTCCGAAGCTCAGCATTATTAACAAAACATTACAATTATTAAAATAATTCAGAGGAAAAGCAGCAAATCTGCACGTCTGAGAAGCTGCAGCCAGGAAATGATTTTACAGGAAAAATGACTCTGACGATTATTCAAATAATACATTTTCTGTCAATCGACTTATTGATTAATGGACTGATCGTTTCAGCTGTATAAACATGAACAAGTTTCATCTATAACAAAGCATCATATTTAAAACATGGGAAGAGTTTATAAGTCGTAACTGAAGCTGTGCAGTATTCCCTCTGCGATGCGGCGGAGTAGAAGTGGAAAGCAGCTCAAGTAAAGTACAAGTACCTCAAAAAGTACTTTGTTATATTCCACCGCTGCCGTTAATACTAGCATTGATACTAGATTAGTACTGTGGCTCTTTCTGTGATTACACTACAACTGTATTGGAATTACAGTTAGAGATGGAGTCAATGTTTATTTCATTTATGACGTCATTTTATATTTTTCAACAGAAATTAGTTTTCACAGCCAGCAGACGTGCTGTTCATGTCTCACATTAAAAAACACACAATGAGTTCGACACACACACACACACACACACACACGGTATACATCCCCACTACAGGTGAATTAGTTCTGAAATATGAATGTTTGCTGGCTTTGGATTCGTTAACGTGCACATTCTTCACAGTTATAGGGACGTTTTGTAGAGTCAACGATGAATCCAGACAATAATCAGAGCGTCAGATTAATCAATAATGAATATCTATCTGTTTTAATTTAATTCTTTATTCTATTTTATTTATTTTACTTAACTGTTTATTATTTATTTAATATAACTGTTTAAATTGTTGCCTTGTTTATTTTTATTTTTAGCAATTTGAGCTGCATTTTGTGTAAGAAAGGTGCTAAATAAATAAAGTTTATCATTATTATTATTATTAGAGTAGACACTAGGACTGGTGCTAGAGCTGGCACTTGCATCAGCTAGTATTAGTACTGCAGTTAATACTGAGGTTAGTGCCAGAAGGAATAACAGCTGTAGTAACAGGGCTGTACTGCAGTACAGGTAATACTACGACTGTATTCGAGTAAGCACTGGAGCTGCTACAGTTAGCTCTACATGTGGGGATGCTACTGGACTGAGTACTGGATCAGTACTACGGCTGGTGACTAAAGTGAGTCCTAGCATTAAAACTATAAGTGCGGTACAACGACGAGTACTTGCACTGTATCGGTTCTTCGTTCTTTCAGTGATGTCAGAGGGTGTAGATGAGGGAGAGCTCCGATTGGTCGAAGGACTCGATGAGCTGCACAGAAAACCTTTTATCTGAAGCTCTGACGAAGCTCACAGACCCCCCAGACGCTGAAATCGAACACACGCTCCGACACGTGCAAGAACACCACACAGGGCCGCGAGGATACTCTCCCCTCTGTTGCCATGGCAACGGCATGAAAAGAGGCTGTTCAGATCAAGTATCTGGCTCCTCGTCTCCGTGTCGGCTGAATTCAGGGCAGAAATGCAGTTTTCTGTCGTCTGCAAGATCACCGTGAAGGTGTGAGGACGCGTTTCCATCGGCATGATTTGTGTTCTTTGATCGGTGTCCAGAGGAATGTGTCGAAGCCTGTCTGAGCCCCCAAAAACAGCACTTGTTGGGGTTTTTTTTTAGCTTTTCTCCACCGACCGCGGCCATGCTGCTGTTTGTGTATGAAAAAAACGCTTTGCATGCCCTTCGCTCCGTGACCTCTGTGGTGCATGCGGCCTGAGGCCGTTGTGTAATCTGATAATCACGTTCTGTTTACTCCAATTTCAACCTTAATTTGACGGAGATTACACAACTCAAGCTTGAATCTTAAAAACCAGCACAGTCACAACTGCTCAGGATTCTCTCCCAGAAGGAGAATAAAGCATATTACAGCTTTCAGATACATTTAAATGTACAATATTTCCCTTTCATATGCAGTGGAGGAACAAGACGGAGCGACAGACTGCACGTCTCACATGAAAAACCTTCAGAAGCCCACGATGTGCACATCACACATGCAGGTGAGGCGTGACAACACCTGGCTGACCAGATAAGTAACCAGTCCAACTCCGGCCGGCTCAGTGAGCCTCAGCCATGAGCTAACACTGGACCATTGTATGAAAGGACGCCTATCGCTCTGTCCCCCGTGCAGCTCTGGGACTCTCTGATCAGCGTCTGGTTCATCTTCTCCCGACATACGGGCAGAAACTAGACTCTGTGACGCCTGTGCTCGGGACCGAGAGGAGATGGACCTGCAGCCACAGACCTGGATCAACTCTCGGACACTGGGACATCTCACGGCAGTTTTTCTGCACATAAAACAGTAAACTCTGGTTTACAGAACCAGGCAGCTTCGTCAGGCCGAGGAGGAGGCCTGGGGGGGGCAGAATCCTGTACAACCGGGACGAACGCGCTGACGAAGGAGATCAGAGGAGCCAAGAGGAGCTACGCCGAGAAGCTGGAAAACAGGTTTGCAGCCAACGACCCGGCGTCAGTGTGGAAATAACCAGCTACAGGAAACCCCCCCCACTGTGGAGAATCACCAACTGGCTGACGACCTGAATGTGTTCTACTGTAGGTTTGACGTTCCCACAGTCACACCCCTCGCCCTCCCCCTCCAGCATTAAAAGCTCCACAAACATCCCGGTCCCCAAAAACCCCCCATCGCAGGATTCAGTGACTCCAGGCCCGTCGCCCTGACGTCTGCAGTCATCAAGTCCTTTGAAAGACTGGGGTGGACCCACCTGAAGGACATCACAGGGCCCCTGCTGGACCCCCAGGTCAGTGGATGATGCAGTCAACATGGAACTACATGCACTACATCCTGCACCAACAGGACTCCCCAGGGACACAAGGATCCTGGACAGCCTTCACGCCAAACCCACCCAGCTCACTGTCCCAGCCCCCACCTGTCAGTGGATCACAAACTGCAGGTGAGGCTGGGGAACATCACATCCAGCACCCGGACTATCAGCACTGGTGCCCCCCAGGGGTGTGTGCTCTACCCACTGCTCTTCTCCCTCTACACCAACGACTCCACCTCAGGAGACCCTGAGGAGACACGACGGTCATCGGCCTCATCCGGGACGGGGACGAGTCTGCATACAGACGGGGGGTTGGACAGCCGGCCCTCTGGTGCGAAAGTGGACTTCACGGCCCCCCCATCACCATATCCAACAGCACGGTGCCTGCTGTGGAAGCCTTCAGGTTTCTGGGATCCACAATCTCCCGACCTAAAGTGGGGTCCGACATCGACGCCTTCATCGAAAAGGCCCAGCTGAGGATGGACTTCCTGTTCCAGCTCAGGAGGCTCAAGCTGCCTCAGGAGCTGCTGATCCAGTTCTACTCCGCCATAATGCAGTCTGTCCTCTGCACAGCCATCCCTGTCTGGTTTGGATCGGCCGCCAAACAGGACAGAAACCGACTCCAGCCGACAGTCAGGAAACATCACGGCAGACCCGTCACACCCTGGTCCACCTTCGCCCCTCTGGGAGGCGCTACAGAGCCCTTGTTGTCCTAGATTTTAGCTGCATTTATGTCTGTTTCTGTGTATGAACACTGAGAGCAACGAAAAACCGGAGTCAGGTTCCTTGTATGTGCACATACCTGGCCAGTAAAGCTGATTCTGACATATACACGCATGCAATAGTGGAGTAACCCAGCGCTCCCGGTCCAAGGTGGTGCAGTCCTACCTGAACCCCACCTGCAGAGAGAGAGTCGGTCTCCTGCTGAACGTCTGAGGCGAAAACATACGTGTTTACAAAGTACTGCAGCAGGCTGCTGCCTAATACACTAAAATAACCAACATGAAGTTTTAAATGGAAACAATTCAGTTTGAAATATTCTAGGATTCCTCATATATTAATTTCTGCACTCTCCTAGCCATCACGCTGTACCAAATTAATTGACTAGATTGAATTCTGTAAATTTAGACGTGAAAACACTTCATTAGCATTAAAGCAAACAGCACAGAGGGAGACGGAGCCGCGGAACATGGAGGCAGGTTGTTCTGTACGAAGAGCTTATAAAATATGATGCTTTGTTTTAGATGAAACCACCCAACAGTTTATACGGATAGAGCTGAAGAAAAGTTCGAGAAGATGCTGGAAGGAAAAGGTATTATTTTGATAATCGTTTGTAATTTCTCCTGTAAATCACTTCCTGGCTGCAGCTCCTCAGATGTGCAGATCTGCTGCTTTTCCTCTGAACGACTGTAATAACTGTGATGTTTGTTAATAACGTCGAGCTTTGGACTGTCGGTCGGCGTTTCTCACCGTTTTCACCAGTTTTCCAAACCGATCGATCGATCGATGGATCGACGGACAAAAGAATCAGCAGATGGATCCAGAATGAAAAGCATCATCATCATGAGAAAGGTATTTTATGTAGGGCTGCTGCTGCAGACAAATCCCACACAATATTTGTATTTTCATGCTTCAAAATCAACAGCACGTACTGTATTTCAGTATTTACCCACAGAGCACACGCAGAGCACCAGAAGCTGGCAGCCACCTCTGCACTGATTACTGGTGTTGATTAATAACTAATCTGCAAAGGATCTTCACAGGAAGATGCTTCTGCTGAGTTTCCAGCGTGAGAGTTTCTTTCAGCAGCATCACGCTCTTATCCTCCGCTTTCAGGAGACGAGCTGGCGAGTAATTTTCTGCTTCATAACCTGAACAGAACCTTAAAACAATATTTATGCACACTGACCTCCAAATATCCAACGACGAAAAAGACCTTGTGCACATTACGACACCACAGGCTCGGGGTCAGCGAGCTCAGACAGATCTCGTGGTTTGTGTTATAATGGGGAGTGACGTGGACAGAAGTCACCACAGATGCATTTGGAAGCCAACTGTGACACAAAGATCTTCATCAGGACCAAAATGCTGATGAGACTTGAGGACTCCACCTGTACAGACGCTCCTCTAACACACGGACGGACCAAAGGTGGAAATGAACCACAGTTGCCATGGTGATAGGCATGATCCTCACACACGTAGCCCTATCTCCCTCCCTCCGGCTGACAGCAGGTACTTCAGCAGCTCCTCCTCCTCCTCCTCCTCCTCCTCCTCCTCCTGGTTTCCATGGAGACGTCTGTCGGTTTCCTCTCGCAGGAGTCTCACCCCGCTGATTAAATCAGGCAGCACCTCAGGGAGACGCAGGCTGTTTGCTGTAACGGGAACACTTTGGATCTTCACTTGTGGTTTGACGCCCTGCTGTCACACATCAGGTCGCACTCAGCATTTAAGTGCGGGGACGGATCAGGTTGACGGAGACCTGCAGGACGTCCCATAAAGTCTTCAGGGAGCCTGACAGAGAAAACTGCTTCAACACTGTTAAAAACGCAGCTCAGGTTTCCAGTCCAGCAGTCACACGGGGAGAA
Organism: Siniperca chuatsi; assembly: GCF_020085105.1. Lineage (NCBI taxonomy): Eukaryota > Metazoa > Chordata > Actinopteri > Centrarchiformes > Sinipercidae > Siniperca > Siniperca chuatsi. The sequence goes on along the minus strand of NC_058045.1, from coordinate 32,136,599 downwards.
GGTCACTGAGGACGCACAGAGACCCGGGAGAGGTTCTGCAGTCATTTCAGAAACCAGACTGAGTCTGCAGCAACATGCTAACATGCTGACGTTCAGCAGGTACAATGTTCACCATGTTCACCATCTTAGTTTAGCATGTTAGCATGCTAGCATTAACTTGTTAGCAGTGAACACAGAGTGCAGCTGAGGCTGATGGGAACGCCATCAGCTCTGCAGGTGTTTGGTCAGAAACCAAAGCGTCGGACACGTTAACATGTCGACCTGATGGTGGCGCTAGATGGAAAGTCAGAGGATCAGCAGAGTTATTACAGTTCATCCTGAGGGGAGCATGAACGATGAAGCACGTCTCATCGCAGTCCAGCAGCTGCTGATGTTTCAGTCTGGACCGACTGACTTTGCCATCCACAGGTTTGTGGTGCTAGCATGGCTAAAAATGGGCTAACCATCCATTTTGTAGTTCAACATGTCACAGCCGCAGACAGGCAGCTCTGCGCCTCCAGTGAGTTCGGGGTCTTCCTCTCCACAAGGAGGCGTCCAGGAGCGACCCTGATCAGATGGTGAACCATCTCTGAGTCCTCACGCCACGCAGAGGAAACGTCTGATCGTCTCGTGCTTTGGTGACTATTGATTGTTGCTGTTGATTGATCGGTGAGTTCCTGTGCGTTTAATTCCCTTCAGGACTCTGGTTAAGCTGAAGCTGAGGTACACGGTTTAAAGCTAGTAAGAAGTTCCAAAAAAACTACGAATGAAACAGCTGCTGAGCTCGCATGGCGACAGATCCATCTCCATGGCAACAGAACAAACTCGTCTGATGAAGACGATGTGATGCAGTTGAAGGCTCTAGAAAAAGCTAAGTAAGAGGACCTTGAGTTAGGATTTCGTCAAACTGCAATTCTCAAGGTAAAAAAACATCAGTCTGTAGTTCGTTGTGTCCAAACTCCTCTTCTAGTCCATTTAGACGCTTGTTTTGTAACGTTTTGATGCAGGCATGTAAAGATATGCCTGAAATACTGCTGAGTACGTCGAAGTAGAAGAGCAGGTGTTTGCTAACATACACAAGGCTTCTAAAGTGATAAAACAAAACCCTGAGCAGTCTGATATTTGACACTGCGGGCGGGTCTGGCTGCTGAGGGTAAAACCAGTCCATTAGCTTTTTCCTGATGGTGAGACTTTCTCCACCGCAGCAGCGTGAAATGTATGCAAACCGTAAGAAAATAATATTCCTGTAAAACCACACTTCATTTTCACTTCCTCCGTGTCAGTCACGTCACAACATCACAGACCTGCAGAACACAGTTTAACTCAGGAGGCCTTTGATGGCACTGGTGGAATGTACATTTACTCAAGTACAATTTCAAGGTACTTGTCCTTTACTATGCACCTTCGCACTTCCACTCGGCCACATCTCAGAGGAAATATCGGACGTTTGTCCAACGGCTTCAGTTACTTCACAGATCACAGTGTTTCATCCCCTTCCTGTCCGGTGGAAACCTCGTATCTCCAGGTGTTTGTGACGAGCTGAAGGATGAAGAGTTTCCTTCATGTGCTGAGGAAACTCTCCTCCTCCTGAAGCTGAATAAACTCTTTAACCCCCCCTCGGATCAGCTGGGAAACGCATCGTCGCAGAGCTGAAAACAGGCTGTTTCTCTGAGCTCAGGAAGACTTTTCAGAGATACGTGGTTCTCACAGGACGGCGACGCTGCAAACACGCGATGACCTTATAGACCATGATGCATTGCTGTAGGTTAAACTACCCAACTGTATATAAAGCAGTTAAAATGAGCTCGACCTGAAACATCTGCAGCAGTAAAATGCAACACACACATGAATGCAGCAGGAATATGAATCCAGAAACATCAGATATAATAAACACTGACAGGAAGCGTTTTACTGCACAATACTTTAAGTAAATGTTGCTATAATACACACTTGAATGCAGAACCTTTACTTGTAGTGGAGTATTAGTGGTGTGGTGTTAGTACTTCTACTGAGTACTCCTTCCACCGCTGCACATCAGGAAAGTAAAGGATGGAACTTTTTAATGCAGAAGTCTGGTGTTAGTCTATATTTCATATCAGTCATGTTCAGACTCAAACCAACAACAAGTTTCTCTCAGCGCCGTCTGACTTCCTGTCTGTGGCTCTCAGCTCCGAGCCCATTGGTTCCTGCTGAAGACGTAAATCTTGATCTCTAAAAAAAAACACCTCACAGACAAATGAAAATGAGATCTCTAAATCTTAAAAATAACTAAAGCTTAATAGTTATTTAGTAGATGTTTAATATCTCAGGCTGTGAAAGATTTCAGACCCTTTTAAGGGAGACAAATCTAAGCAGAGCTGATGAATGATAGTACTGATTATTACTGATGTGAAAGGCTTCTCTCTGGTTGGAGGGCTGCGTGCTGTTCTGCGGCTCCTCGCTGAAAGAGGCGTTGTGTTTGCGGTGCTGAGCCGCCCCGAGAGCCTCCGAGCCACACCGCAGCTGAAAACCACAGCGGGCCGAGCCAAAACACACGAGATGCTGCGTATTCAGAGCTGCTGGAGCGAACGGAGGCCGAGAGCTGCATGTTAATGCCTGCAGCTGAGAGGAGGCCACGCAGGGACGGGGGGGGGGGCTCTCAGCCTCATACTGCATCTCAAATATTAAGACCAGAGGGCCACAAACTCTGCTGCTGTCTGCAGCCATGGGAAGGTACTAAGTACAGTTACTCTACAATTTTGAGGTACTTAAACTTGAGTACTTACATTTTCTGCTACTTTCTACTTCCACTCCGCCACATCTCAGAGGGAAATGTTGCACTTTTTAATGCACTGCATCTACAGTGGTGTGAAAAAGTGATTGCCCCCTAAACCTAATAACTGGTTGCTCCACCCTTAGCAGCAACAACTGCAATCAAGCGTTTGCGATAACTTGCAGTGAGTATTTTACAGCGCTGTGGAGGAGTTTTGGCCCACTCATCTTTGCAGAATTGTTGTAATTCAGCCACATTGGAGGGTTTTCGAGCATGAACTGCCTTTTTAAGGTCATGCCACAGCATCTCAATAGGATTCAGGTCAGGACTCTGACTAGGCCACTCCAAAGTCTTCATTTTGTTCTTCTTCAGCCATTCAGAGGTGGACTTGCTGGTGTGTTTTGGATCATTGTCCTGAAGCAGCAAAACAACATTACAACAGTTCAGCAAAGATGAGTGGGCCAAACTTCCTCCACAGCGCTGTAAAAGACTCACTGCAAGTTATCGCAAACGCTTGGTTGCAGTTGTTGCTGCTAAGGGTGGAGCGACCAGTTATTAGGTTTAGGGGGCAATCACTTTTTCACACAGGGCCATGTAGGTTTGGATTTTGTTTTTCTTTAATAATAACAACCTTCATTTAAAAACTGCATTTTGTGTTTACTTGTGTTATCTTTAATATATATTAATATTTAAATTTGTTTGATGATCTTTAACTTTTAAGTGTGACAAACATGCAAAAAAAAAAAAAGAAATCAGGAAGTGGGCGAACACTTTTTCACACCGCTGTATCTGATAACTATAGTTACTTTGCAGATTCAGATTAATGATACAAAATATAATCAACAAATAAAGTAGTATTTATTATTATAGGATGAGACTATTGAAATCCACAAACTACCAAGTCATTAAAATGCGCTCCACCTTCACCAGCTGCAGCATTAAAGTGATGAACATCAATCAATCAATAATTATAATCAGGTAATATAATATATTCTGAAATGGGCCGTTCTGCATAATGAGTACTTTTACTTTTGGTACTTGAAGTTTATTTTTATGCTTATACTTAGGCATTCAAGATTCTACTTGAGTAAAAGTATTAACAGCAAAATGTACTTAAAGTGTCCAAAGTAAAAGTACACATTACACATAAAGGCCAGTTTCAGAGTGTTAAATAACGGAGGAGGTCCTGAGAGATTATACTCTGTTTAATCTCATGAAAAAGATAAATAAATAATCAGTTTTGTCACTTCAGCGACTCTGCGGTTAGTTTTGTTGCAGGACAAGTAACAGGTTTATCATTCTTTTCAGCCTGAGCCACAGCAGAGCCTTTAACCCGTGTGTCACATTTCTTCAAATGCTTTGTGTGTAAAACTGACAGTAACTAGTAACTATGGCTGTCAGTAAAAAGTACAACCCCCCCCTTTTACCATAAGGTGCTCTGCAGAGCTGGAAGAGGAACTCAGCAGCAGCACAGTGGAGGAATACTCAGTCCTGACAAATAAAAGTCCTGAATTCAACATCTTACTGAAGTAAAAGTACACAAGTATCACAGATAAAAGCAGGTCGAGTCTTTTCATAATAACGGATTATTCCATTATTGGATTCTAGCTATAACGTGGATGCAGCTGGATCGTTTTATCTTTAATAACAAGTCATTATTTATTTGTTGATTATATTTTGTATTAATCACCTGAATCTGTAAAGTAACTAAAGCCCTGAGACAAATGCAGTGAAGTGAAAAGTGCAGCATTTCCCCCTGAGCAGGAGTGTTCAGGTACAGAGTGAACGCGCGCGGCTTATTGACAGTTACTATAATAACCTAATAATTGCTATTAAAGCCAATAATAACAGGCTGAGTCCCGCTGTAAGGAGACGCGTCAGAGTCAAAGGTACCTGCAGTCCTACCGTGATGACATCAGCGGCGTGTGTCCTCGCACATCTGCAGGTTTACACAGCAGTCTCACTTGTGTGTATCGTGCAGTCTTCAATCAGGTCCGCTGGAGTACAGCAGGGACTCGGTGCGTCCGGTGACCCTCAGTCCGTCCGTCCGACGGCAGCGACCGGGCAGAGCTGCTGCTGGGAGTCCGCTGCAGCAGCTGAGTCAAGTTCACGCCATTTAACAGGCACAATACAGGAAGTGACAGGAAGTGGCCTTCAGAATAAAAGCATGGCGCATGGGGAAAGTCACAATAAAAGCGTGGGAAAAGGGGGACGGCTGGAGGTTTGGTCAATTCATCGGGACTCGGGCATTTAAACCTGCAGGGGGGGCCCCGGGGGCCAAAATGAGCAGCTGGGCCCGTTAACCCCACGTTCTCTGTGCAAAGTGTCCAGTTTGTATAAAGCGGAATAATGCTACTTTATTTCATTTTTCTTGATTGTAATGCAGCCGTTTGTTTTTTAACGAAACCAACACTGAGTTACGGACAGAGACGACCTGATGAGATGGAGACTGTCACCTGTGTGCTCACGTGATTAAACAGTAATTATGGAAGATCGGGTAATAAACAAATCAAACCAGCTGACACACTGTAAGCCTGGAGTTCTGGGGCCCCTGGAGATCTTCGGGGCCCCTGGAGGTCTGGGGGCCACAGGGCAGTTCCCGTCTTCGCCCAGATGGTCGCGCAGCCTTGCATTTAAGTCACAAATCAACCATTTTAATTCAGTGGCAAAAGGCTTCGGACAAAGTGAATTCACAAAAGACACTTTACTCTTATATTTCATTTTTATATTAATACAGAAGAAGTATCATTTCTTAAAATGTTATATAGTATTCTGGTGTTTGCTGTTCTAGCAGCTGGTATCATTTTACCTTTAGGTGTACTACACTTATCTCTGAGTCACATTAAAACACTTGAGTGCACCGAAACATCCCGAGAGTTTCCGAAACACAGGAGCTGGGAGGCGGGCGGAGTCACTGTGGGGCAGCACGTTTGTTTCCGGATGGTCTCTTCTGTCAAAGTATCCACAACCGGTACAACCCATAATGCAATGCGGTTAGTAAGTCCCCGAAATCACAAAAGAAAGTCAAAACATTTCCTCTTGGACACATGCAGACAGTTTTTCGTGCCGAGGGTTTGAGCTCTGTCCCTGAGAGATTTCTCATTGTACTGCGGTGGAGGAAGGAATCTCACTATCTGCACGGCTGCATAAACTTGAGGTAAGTTAAAGGACAGTTTTGTTTCCGGTGTGTGTGATTCGGGTGAACGGACCCTTTAATCATTCTGCTGCTGAGACATTGAACAGGCAGCAGCGCCTCTCTGTGGCTAAACTACCACACTGCATGAGAAAATGTTGCCTGACTGAGCAGGGGGCCCCCTCAGACAAAATCAACCCCCCATAATATAATACTTTGTGGGATGTAAACAGGAAGTATAATGTTGCCACGGTGTCATTTAGTTACGCTGTGGGCTACAAACTGAGCCAGGTTTTTTTAGCCTGTATTTGTTTCCACTTAGTCAGACTGTCCCATCAGAGCAGCCGAACCAGCAGTCAGCAGCTCCTGTCTGCAGTGGACCCGTGGACGGACAGACAGCTGTCTCTGGATCACTGTGAGACTGAAGGAAACTCAGAAACAGCAGGATTCTCAGGCAGGTTCTGCAGCCGCTTTCTTCTCTGGCGTCTAAGTGGAGTTATGGCCGTTTATTGCCGATGGACATCAGCGACGTCCCTGGACAGTGAAGGCCACACTGAATCTAAAAATGTGTCTGAATCTTATGTCTGTGCTCAGAAGTTATGTTGGTGAGTGCATATATTGACATATATTACAACACACCTGCATGCACCTGTCCTGTTCACCTGACGCAGTGTCTTTGCCTCCCCCCCTCTCCCCCCCGGGGGAAGGCGCCTCGCAGCCACAGAGCGACGGGCTGCAGAGAACTGACCTCGTCAGTCGCTCCACTCTAAAACACAGTATTTCGTTGCTTCAGCATCATCAACATCGGCTCTGCTCGAATTCCAGAGATGTTTTAATGTTTTCTTTTCACCTGCTCACCATCTCGTCACGAAGGTGTAACGAGGTCAGCGTGGCTCCAGACAGGTAGTTTACACCTGGATCGCTCCGAGAAGACGGACAGGTTCACGGAGAAAAGGAAAGCCTCAATTTCAATTCAAGAAACGGTTGTCCAGAAGTGAAAGATGTTCAGGTCGAGGAGCAGGAACACTGCAGAAACTGGAATTTTGTGTGAATGTAGGAGATAAAACCTTTTCCAGGTTAGTTTCAGACTCCAAAGTGCCCTGCAGCTGCACTGCATTCTGGGTATTTTCCTGCTTTTCCCCCTGCAGATACTTTTGGTGTCTTAGCTCTCTGGAAAACGTCCTGAATTCAAACTTTGAAACATCTCAGTGACTTTGCTTCCTTTGAAACGCCAACTGCAGCTCTGCGGATCGCAGCGGCTCACTCACCCTGCAGCACTCAGTAACTCCAAGACGAGGAGAGAGTCGCACATTTGATGTTTTTCTCTGTTTGAGGACAGAAACTGCACAAAAATTACATGCCAGAAATTCTTAAAGGTAATTTAGAGGGACTTTTAGATTCGAAGGTGCAGCTAAACGGCTCACACTGAATCCTTCTTGAGGCAGAAACAGGCGTTCGGTGTTAAAGTCGCTGGACTGAGTATAATTACAGTCTGCTGCTGCTCCATTTGATCCAGCAGTGTTTCTAATAAAAACATGGGACATAAAGGCGTCATGGAGCCCGTCTAACTGCTGGTTTAACCTTTATGATGCCATGGCAACGGGAAATACTTGTTTCTGATTGGCTGGTGGGCGTCAGTTAAAATCGCATAACAGGACACCTCAAACAAAGACCAGGTCAGGAGTTTAACCGGTTTTACATGAGGCTAACTTAAACTGCAGGTAACTATAGCAACAGGGCTTCAGCCTCACAACCCTCACTGAATCACGACTCAAACTTTTAAATAATTACTAAGAATTAAACTACAGGTGCAACTGAGGATTACTGTCTGACTGGATTAGCAGAGCCGGTCATGTGACAGAGCTGGTGATATAACGGAGACTTGCGTAAAGCCTGAGCTGTCTGAATAAACTGCTGTGATGAAACGTGACAATAACATCACAAAATCTAAAAAAAAAAACTAAAAAAAAACCTCTCAGTCAATCGGCAGCCATGATGATAATATGGAGAGCAGAATATTAATTGTGCATTAAGTTTGTCTCGGTTATATATTTTATTTTAATCAGTTTCCGTATCCATATTGATCCATATTAAAAGGCATTATAATTTCAGGCCGTCTGTTCGTGACCACTCCTCAGCGTTCGTATAGCAGAGCGCCTGTTAGTGTTTTCTGCTCACTTCCACCTGATCGAGATGTAACCTGGACTGAACAGGTGTGACGCGTTTGTGTGGACGACAGACGACAGAAGAACTGATTTAGGCTTCGAGCTCCACGGACTCTCTCGCTCCTGTCTGCTCTCCACATTCTCTCCGGCTGTTTACTGAGCGCTTCAGGTCGCAGGACAGAATATCTGCGTCTTTTTAAAACTTAGTACTAATAAGTTTGCACAAGAAACAAACAAGTCTGGTGGAAACGAGCTGGGAAAAAAAACCCACTCGACTCTGAAAGAAAGAAATTTGGAGTGGTCTGAACACAAATACTCCTTTTTGACCAAATCGTTCCAGGAACTAAAGTAGAGACTAAAAAGTCCCGTTTGCACATTTCCAGAACTGTGATCTGAAGAGCCGCGAAGATTAGTCCAATCCGACGACGATTACCAAAAAATGTAATCACACACACACACACACACACACGCACACGTCATCGTGTTGCACTTAGCGCTCTCTGAGGTTTGAACGGGTGTGATGAGCGGGAACTTTTTGGGCATCAGGAACTAAGTTTAAACGCAGATTCCTCCGACGGAAACGAAGGTAACGTTTCTAAACTGGTTCCTGGGCTGAGCTGAAAACGTTCCCGCGGTGGCCACAGGAAGTACATTTAATACTTTTAAATTAATTTGACTCTGAAAATGATTCTGTCAAGCTGAAGCTCATTTGCCGACATAATGCATGGAATCTGATTTTAGTAATTTAACAATATATTGGGATTTTTATAATGCGAACCCCAAATACACAACTGCCCAAGCTTTTATTTTGAAAGCGGGGTTTTGACAGAGCGACACTTCACTTCCAGGTCAAATCAAAACAAATTACGCTCTGGTCTCAGGTTGAGTTCGATAATATAACAACTTTCCTCTTTCGGGCTCGACACGATCCTGTCCTCGCGTGCACGCAGAGCCGGCGTGCTACGAAATGACTTCAGCTGTAACATTTGTTCAACGCTCACTCCGTCCTTCCGTCGGTGATTTGCTTCCACGTGTTTTTCGGGGGGAATAAATGAAGACGCTGAGCTCGGGCGCCGTTCCACCAGCTACAGGTTTAATATCAGATCAACAACAGTAGAAAAACAGAGGCAGAGGCTACCAGACAAAAACAAGAGTAGGAAATCGAACAGCATCCAACAGGCTCTTTAAAATAATTCCTCTGTACAGTATTTACACACACGCACGCACACACACACACACACAGAGTACAGTACAGCTACACACTGAGGAGGAGGAGTCTGACGCCGCCCGTCAGTCTGAGGACGCAGCATCAGTCCGAACGCTGCCCTCTCATTGGTCCGTCCTCCTCCGTCCACAGTATTTTTATTTCCTGTGACGCTGAGATACTTCCAGGCGAAAGTGTGACGTCGCCCGGTGGAGTCCAGGGCCGCCGCTGGCTCTCAGAGGGGTCAGAGGTCACTGCAGGTTTAGTCTGGGGGTCAGAGGACGTCGCAGAAATGTGAGGAGAAAATAAAAAAAACTGTGAGACCACGTGCAGTCCAACGACGCAGAACTGAAGGCTCGGCGAGACAGGAAGTGACTGCCCCGTCCTTCCTCAACCGCAGCAGAATGCCAACATGACTCTGAACGCACCCCCGCCGCCGCCGCCCAGAACTGTCCGACCCGCTCCTCCATACATCCCGACAGCACCGACGACCAGCAGCATCTCAACGTGTCTCCACCCACCAGGTCCTCTTTGTTCTCAGTCTGTGAGCCAAAACCTCTGCTGCCCACCCGCCCGAGCACCATGGTACTGTCTGGAACCAGCAAGACCAGTAGAACCAGTAGAAGCAGGCCTCCAGTCCTCCTGAAGGCTCAGCAGTCCAGCGAGGGGCGGAGCGGCTGGCTGGATGTCCAGGCAGAGAAATCAAACGTACACAAACACCATTGAACTGATGTTGACACAGAAATGCTTCCTCATGTGATCCAGTCACATGACTCCGGGCAGGGTGGAGGTCAGCCAATCAGGTGTGCCTGCAGACAGGTGAGAGGACATTATTGGTCAAAAGGGACGAGCAGACAGAGCAGCCTGAAGCACCACCTCTGGATCCGGCCTTTCCCACTACAGGAACCCGGAGACCTGGAACTTAACACGTAGGCATGATCACATCGCCTGCAGAACCTAGAACCAGGACCTTACAGGTTCTTACAGGTTCAGGTCGTTTGGTTCCTGAAGTGGAAAAGAGCTATTTGACATCTTCAGATTCTTCTTGTTTGTTACCTTCTACTGCTCATCATTTACACACCTTCCTTTCTCTACATTCGTCAGTTGTGCTTGTGCTTTCATATAGAGCCTAGAGTTAAGTTAGCTCTGTATCTGTAAAAAGTCAAAGCAAACCGCAGTACAGAAGAAATGTGAAGGAGTTTTTGATTGGAGTTCAGTTTCCTGGGAAACAGTGTGGCAGGTTACAAAGTTTTACACACTGCAGATGTAGTGAAGACAAAGGAGGGTGATCTTATCTTTCTGGCTGCGCTGATGTTCTCAGGTCTGCTGCTGCTGGATGCAAACAAAGTCAGCAGCCACGCGGGGTTTTATTACTGAACTGTGATCAGTGTTTACTCACGTGACTGTGTAGGTTGTTGTAGTATAGCAGAAGTACTCTACAGTGGTAGTGTTTCTCGTGATTCTACGTCAGATTTATCATTTAATACATTGTTATCTGATTGTTTAAGGCTCTGCTTTCAGACATGCAGCCTTTACTTGGGATTATTTCGCCGTTAGAAAAGTGCATTTGAACAGAAAGCTGATGCTTCGGTGGCAGTTAATCCGCTGAAGACATTAACGTGCGCACGTTAACGACAAGTTTAACACTAGAGCTCCGCTGCAACAATAAGAACAACTGTCGCACTGACCTTTGACCTCTGAGGGCTCAGGTTTCAACCCGTTGGAGTCACAAACAACACTGATGTAGACTAAACGTGCAGCAGGGGAAACATTTCCACCACATTTCTTGTGGTCCTTCAGGAAAGAGTGGCGGTGCCGATGTTTGACCACAAGGTGGTGCTGCAGACTGAGACAGTGGAATAAATTCACTCCAGCGTCCAGCAGAAGACCAGGAAGTGTGTGTGAAAACCAATCTGACTGCTTCAGATATTTTAGCCAAAGTGAAGACGTTCCGTTTGTTTCACAGGTATATACAATGGTAAGAATATAAAAGACGTAATAAAAAGGTGAGTGTGTCTTACCGTTCTCACCTCCGTGCGGGGGGGTACATGGACGGGGCGGACGCCTGCTGACTGGCGACGATGGCTGAGGAGGAGAGGCCTGTGAGAGAGAGCCAATCATCAGACAGAACCAACATGGCGGACCACGTGACTCACACCGGTAAGGAGACTTTACATATCATGGAGGTCAATACAAGGTCAAAGCCACCTGGTTCCCATAGAAACAAGCTTCTCAGACGCTTTAAAATATGATCTTGAAATGATTTTAAGACAAAACTAATACGAAAGAAACTCTTCACATATGAAGCTCAGTCGTGGAGAGTCAGCGTGATGTCATCAGGGTCATCTCTGAGGGTGCGCTCCAAAATGAGACCAGCTCATGCCGACTTGAATCGACGGCGCGGGGCGGCAAGTTAACGGGGCGCGTAGCGGCGGACTCCTTATAAAAAGCTTCAGTCAACACTTCATTTAGAGTCGACTACAGTACCTTCAACCTGCTGCGGTTTGATTATCGGTTGCTAACGGTTTGATACCTGCCGCCTCACGTGCCGCCTGCACTCGACTGAACTGGGTTTCCCTCGCTGCTACGCAACAAGCAGCACGGCCAAATGGAGCGAATCCTGAGACTACAAACGGGGAGGCGGGGAGTTGCGTTGTGGGAAATGTAGGATCCAGTGTTTTTCAACATCAATATTTTAAACCGATGCATCGTTTTTTCATCAGAAAATAACGTGAACGTTTTATTACTCTGATTCACCGGCTTTCTCGTACCGGCGCTCCCTCCGGGCGAGGACACAACTGGGAGAGTACCATAGTCTGGTCCACGAACTGGTTTACTGACCGTGGAGCCGTTTGACCCGTCTGGTCGCCGGCGTGACGACAGACTGCGCTTCTGAAACCATAGTGTTGTCTAAGGAGAGTTTTTTTAATATCTTTTGTCCTTGTAGCTGTTTAATATAAAGCCATAAAGCCGTCTGCCTGCTACCTTAGAAATTCCACTGAAGTGTTTGAGAAAACGTTTGAGGGAGAATCTGGGCTTATTTTTACGTTGATGGTACATTTTTATCATGTTGGAGTTGCCAGTTTAAACCTACAGTTTTGCACTTTAATACGTTAACCTTTGTTTACATTTTGTTTTGTGCTGCATTATACAATGACATACAGAATGAACTCAAATTAAATGGTCAGTTTGAATTTTTGGAGGAAAATTAATCGCAAAATACTCGATAGATTAATCGATAGAAAAACGTCGTTAGTGGCAGCCCTACATTTTCTGCAATCAAACTCAGCTGCAGCAGCTGTTCTTGAGGTGTTAATGGGTGGAGTCTCACCTGAGGCGTAGGACAGGTCGTACTGTCCCGACAGCAGCGAGTATCCCAGGTGATGATGGGGAGGCAGCATGCGTTGGGACGGTGAGGATCGCGGCCGGTCGCCCTCTCTCTCCCGGTCTCTCTCTCGCTCCCTCTCGCGGTCGTGCGGGGTCTTGTTGTCTTGGATGGACGGGGATTTGCTCTTGTATTGGCTGGCGTGCTGCTGCAGCAGGTCCAGAGCTTTGGCCTCACCTGGCGGCTTCACCGTGGGACTGGACCTTGAGGGCTTCTCCCCCTCCTCCCCTGCCGTCAGCTTCCCTCCGTACGAGGGGAAGGAGTAACCGGCCGGCAGGTATGAGCCTGAGGACACAGACATGTCTGAACCAGAGCTGCCAAAGCATCTACAGCTGCTCATCTGACCCTTTAACACTCTGATTATGACAAACATTATGTTCATATAATATTGCTGTCATCTGCGGAGTCTGTAGTTTTGTGTTACGCTGTTTTTGTGTCCTGTTCTAAAGGCTTGCTGGGATGCATTTAGAATTGGGTCTGATCATCCAGCCACTAGATGGCGCCCTCCCCCTCCCCCCCTTCCATTGCAGCGGTTCCCAGTTCGTTAACCTGCACATTTCATGGTCGAGTGGAGTGAGACTCAGACTCAGTCACATCAAGTGATGACTCTTTCGTGATAAAGTAAAGAATTCATTTAGCAACATGTAGCTATACATTAGCTATAGATTTAGGTGACTAATCTGAGGATACGGCTAGCTAGCTTTAGATAACCCTTTTCCCCATCATTTAATAATTATAGGGGCCCTATATTACAACACTTACCGTAAAATGACATTTCAATCATCCTTACACTATAAGACATTAGCTACATTACCCACATTACCAGGCTAGCTGCCTCCAGTCTTTATGCTAAGCTAAGCTAACCAAGTCAATCTGAACATCCCACTCTCAAAAAGAAAGCAAATAGGCATATTTCCCCTTGTTGTTCTGCATATAGATGCTGCCACTGGGACAGATCATAACTAAACACAAAATCCAGTACCATTGTTATGCAGATGACACACACATTTATGTCCCATTAAAAACCAGTGATGGCAGTTTTAATCATCTTCTATCCTGTCCGTCAGAAATTAAGTGCTGGATGTCCCAAAACCTTCTCCAGCTAAATGAAAATAAATCTGAAATAATTCTCTTCTGTCCCCAAAAGTCCATCGCGATTGTACAGAAACATCTTGGATCCCCGTCTTTAAATGTCAAACCCGCAGCCAGAAACCTGGGTGTGATATTTGACAGTGAACTTTCATTTGAAAAGTAAAGTACAAATGTTGTTCGATCATGTTTTTATCAATTAAGGTGCATCTCAAAGATCATATTTGTTCTCTCTCGACCTGATCTTGAGAAGGTCATTCATGCTTTTATTTCTTCTCGGTTAGATTATTGTCATTCATTGGATTCTGGTTTGAGCCAAAAAGCCATCTCGCCCTTCAGGTGGTACAAAACGCTGCCACTCGGCATTAAACAAGCACTAGAAGACACGACCATATCAGACCTGTTTTAGCTTCTCTTCACTGGTTACCAGTTAGTTTTAGAATTGATTTTAAGATTTTACTGATCACCTTTAAAACGCTTCATGGTTCAGCTCCTAGCTACATTGCTGAACTGCTGCTCCCCTGTAAACCAGGGCGCAGCCTCAGGTCCTCGGGCAGGGCTCTGCTGGCTGTTCCTCAGTCCTGGTTCAGGACTAAAGGTGATCAGGCTTTTGCAGTCAGGGCCCCTCGGCTCTGAACTCCCTGCTCGAGGATCTGAGGCTGCTGAATCAGTGACTTCTTTTAAAATCACTTCTCAAAACGTATATTTTCAAAAATGCCTTTTATTATTATTATTATAGTACTCCGTTTTATTGCCAACATATATGTTTTATTATTAGTAATTTATATTTATTGCTGAGTGTTGTATTTTATGTTTTATTTAATTTCATTTACTTGTATTTGCCTCAGTCCTGAAATGTTTTAACCCTGATTCAACCATGTAAAGCACTTTGTCATTTTGATTTTGAAAAGTGCTTTATAAATAAAGTTTATTATTATTTATTTTCCTGTCAGCCGACTGATGTCGACACTGATCCTGTGTTCCTGGACTCTCGCTGGATAAAATAAAGGCTATTTTAATCATCAAGACACCTCCAGATGCCTCTTCGTCTTACCAGGGTAGTTCTGCATCATGACGGAGGGCATGCCTCTGTAGCCGGGGTGGCTGGGCTCGTAGCCATGGCTGTAGGCATAAGGTCCGTGCATGTAGGGCATGTAGCTCTGATGCTGGGCCAGGGGGGAAGTGAACTGCATGTGGGGGGGACGTGCCTCCTTCCCTCCCCCCCGGTGCTCCTCTGGAGGCAGCTGAGTCCTGCCCTCCACCCCTTCCTTCACCTCCTCTTTCTGGAGGCTCTCCTTCGGCCGCAGCCTTTCCTCCTTCCCTTTCCTGTCGCGCTCTCTCTCCCTGTCGTCCTTCCACCTGTCCTCCTCCTGCGGCTTAGGAGCCTCTGAGTATTTGTTGGGGTAGACGTATGGCCACAAGCGCGAGTCCGGCTCCTGCAGAGAAGAAGAAATGTTAGTAAAGACAGCTGACAGTGGTGATATCTGAAGAAGATCTTTTAACACAATAACAGCCAATGTCCTCTGGATCCAGCTGTGTAACATCTGCTGGAGACAGTCGGCTTCCATTCTAGCTGGTGAGGTAATGTCCGCCGCCTCCGTGAGCAGAGCGTCTCACTGACGACTCGTTTCTAGGTTTACTCGCAGATCGCAAACGGAGCCAGTGTCTCGTTTCACAAATGATTGTCACTCGCAAATTGGAGATGCATTTGTGAGACCCACAGTCCTCTTGCGTGCTAACGCACGGGTCGCAAGTATGTTCTTTATTTTGATTAGATAAACATGCCAAAATGAACACGAGAAAAAATGATCTGATGTTGCAAGCAGCAGCTTGCATGTTGTAAATTTGGTGAAACGGGCCCAGAGCAGCTTGAGTCTCTGAAGCCTGAAATTCACTTGTGAATGTATATAAATGACTATATTTATTGGCAACTGACAGAAAATGAATGGGAGAGAGGCAGCGAAGCGAGACGGGGAGGGAGACAGTCTCAGTCTGCTGCTCTCTGTGATCACTGTTGAGGTGTTTTAATGCAGATAAATTCACCATATAGTTATTATTTACATTCAGTGTCTGTTTTATTTTTATTGAATTCAAATCCAGTATTGAATTACTTACCAAATCCTTTCAAATCCCTTACTGAATCTTATTAGGTTTACCGCTCATCATGTCAACTACAGGCTAAAATAACTCAAACTCACCTTTTGTTACCTGAGAAGCAGAAACACGGCAGTTTTTAATGCTGACGACCTGAAAATGAGCCGAGCAGCAGAACATACGAAATGTTGATTAAATGTATCTGACACACTGAATGAACTCTGCAGCTACTGACTGCAAAACACTGAAGCTCCTGATTCACAACTAAGAAGTGTTGTGTGATGAATCAAAGTTTAACTGGGAGATTGTTAAAGGGACCTGAGGTGATCAGACCATAATTTCTCTGTAGAACTACAATTTAATTTCTCTGTAGAACTACAAAAAATACATGGTCCACTGGCGGTTGTACATTAATGTTACAGAGTGTCGTGTCTTTTCACTCACAAACAATCTTTGTGTGAATACAGACAGCAGCTGCAGAGAGCACATTAACCAGAGAACACACAAACTTTACTGAATTAACGTTAATTAGCTACAGCTGAACTAACGTGCTGCCGCTGGTGTCTGTTAGTTTAACCAGCGACAGTCGGATAAAAATGAGAAGCTGCTACCTGAATGTTTTCTATTGATCTTTGCGAATAAAAAAATAAGACTGCAGAGAGATAAAAGGTTCGATAAGAGATTCATTAGCTTAATCTGGGTAATAACATCCCCAACTACATGTTGGACCAGCAGTCTTTCCCAAGCTGCTGCAGCTGAGGAAAACATTTTGTGATCATGATATTTTACGATCACAACACTGTCTGACAGAATAAACTAAAACACAGGCTAATGGCGACAGCTGTGCTGTGAGATGGGCTGCACTGACATTTTAAATAAGTGATCACAGAAAGCAGCATAAGGTCGTCATCAGGGCTCGAGACTAACGGCGTCCCGTCGTCGATAGAAAATTTGCTTGGGACGAACAGAGATCTTCCCCGGGACAAAAAGGATTTTTGTATGTATGTATGTATAACTATCGCTTAGCAAATGACAAACTGAACTGAGTTCTGACTACAGCAGAGCGCGTCTTCTGATGCTGTTACTATAGTTACTATCACTGGCGAGACCTACGAAAAATATGATGATTCGGAAATGTTCCCGCGGTACCGGCCCATCTGTCCCCTCAGTCACAGAGGGTTTGCTGGCAGGACCTCGAGCTGGTTACAGATGGAGCACATCATTTGACTGAAACAGTCTAGCCAGCTGCTTGCTACTAGCTAGCTAACTTTAGCCAGGCGCTACCCTGGCTGTATAGTATATTATTTTTCCCCTGATAATGCTACATTATGAACAACAAATCCATGTTGAAATCGGCAGGAGGAGAGCTAGTTAGCAGAGTCCGGCGGAGCTAATAGAGCTAACAGCCAGTGGAGCTAAACACTGGGTCCGCTCCATTTCAGTGCGCCGCTTAACGGCGAGGGCCGGGAAAACTGTTCAAATGGAGTGTAATCTGTCAGCCAGCGGCAGCAACAATGTCGGCCTACAGGGCAAAAGCCATGGTAGATTTCACAATATGATTTTATGAAGCCTGAATGACATTCATCAGTTCAATGTGGTCGTGGTGACGTAAACGCTGCAGCTGTGTGTAAAGTGTGTCCTATTTAATTTTTTTTTAATTCTGTTTGTGACAGTTTACAGATAATTTTTCAGGTTGTGTTTTAAACCTATTTCTTTGAATTGAGCAAAATACATATAATTATTTATTTCCTCAACATTTTAATGGTGTCTTCATTATGCCACTAACAACTATAGATGATACTAACAAAGTAAAGAAGCAACATTTTGATTTTAGGACGGTTTACTTTCACATCCGGACGGTTAAAATTGTTTTTCAGGACGGTTCCGGGACGGTGGTGAAAAAAGTTACTCTGGAGCCCGGGTCGTCATAGTAAAGTACAGCCACAAAGAATCTGTAATCACGTCTATATGAGCTGCAAACGTGTTTTCAAAATGCTTAGAAAACACAAAAAATGTGAGCAAAACAACTCTAAACTGTTAAAAATGTGGCTGCTGAAGCGCAGACGCTCTGATACTGAAACGTTTCCTGAGGACATTGAAACCGTGACAGAACCGCGACTGAGCCGGAGCACATCCAGAACAGGACACAGCTGGATGCTGTGGGCATTCTGGGTAAAAATGCAGTTACCTGTCTGTACCACATGGCAGGCTCTACACCTGCTGGCCTCCCAGACTCCACCCCTGGCTTGGCCTCCTCTTTCCCATGATGTCCTGCTTCACTCAGCTTCATCTTCAGCCCCTCAGGCTGGCTGGTGGGGGCCTTTTGGTCCTCTCCCTTCGCCATGATGACCGACTTGGCCTGTTCCGAAGCTGGTGGGGGCTCTTTGGGCTTGGTCGGGTTCAGTCCCCCCTTAGTGCCCAGGTCGGTGAGGCTGGGGGCTCTGGACAGGGTGGGGGGCACCGAGGCTTTCTGCTTCCACTCCTCTTTCCCACAAGCCTCCCGCTCTTTGCTCTCTGCCTTCTTGTCGGCCTGCCGCTGCCTCTCCTCGTACTGCTGGCGGTAGGCGGGGCTAGAGGCCAGCAGGTGAGCATGGTAGGCTTGGTCGGTGGAGTAGGAGTAGGGGGGGACGTAGTATTGGTTGTAGTAGAGAGGCTGGGTGTACATGTTGGAGCGCTGCTGGATGACTGACGGCTGCTGAGGCCCTGGCTCTGCCTTCCTCTCCTCCTGAGGCTCCACCTTCACTTTACCCTCCTCCCCCACCTCTGGCTGCTCCTCCTCCTTCTTCACCTTCACCTGAGCTCCTTCCACATGAGGCGGCACTGCAGGTGCTGCTCCCGGGCTGGGGTTGGGGTAGCTGGGAGAGTAGTAAGAGTCGTAGGTGGGGTAGTACGGTGATTCCTTACTGGGAGCCTGAGGGGGGAACAGTGCCTTCTTGGCCCCTTCACGAGGCCCCTGGTCAGGTTCAGTTTTGACCTTCACCCCCTCCGCCTTTCCCTCTCCATCCTCCCCGGCGTCAGAGATATCAGAGTAGGCGGGGCTGCTGGTTTTGACAGATGCATTGTCGGCTCCATTTTGGTTGAGGTGAAGAGGGGGCGCGAGGCCGGCCTCCATCCGGCTGGCCACGCCGATGGAGGGGCTGGGCGCGTTGTCCGAGAAGCTGTACACCTTGTCGGCCTCAGCCTTGATGCTGGCCAGCCGGCTCTGGTGAGCTTCTGAGGAGCCGTTGAGCAAAGCATCATTCGCCTCCGAGTACGGGCTCTTCCCCTCCTCTGGCCTCCCCCCCTTACCCATCGCCTTCGGACTGTCACCCTCCTTCACTCCCTCCCTCTTCTTCTTGTCCTTCTTCTTCTTGTCCTTGGCGAGGGTGGGGCTGGAGGCAGGGTCAGCCAGTGGAGGGGGTTTAGGTTGGATGTTCTTCAGCTGGGGGCTCTTGGGGATGGACTGTACCACTGATCCCAGAGCAGGGGAAGACGCCTGCAGGGAGTATGGTGACGGGGCAGCAGGGGCAGCAGGGGCCACAGGGCGGGCCGGCTTCAAGCCTTTCTGGGTCAGTTTATCAGGCTTGCCCCCGGCTGCCATCTTCTTGGCCTTTCTGTCGTCCATCCCGTCGTTGCTGGCCTCGTCTGTCAAACACGCCCCCTCCTCGCCGCCATCCGTCACCTCAGGCTCAGCCTCGCCTGCCTTCTTCTTCCCCTTTGATGTCAGCTTCCCGGGTGAGGGGGACGGGGCGTCAAAGACCCGTCCTTTCGGTGTAGTGGAGCGGGCGGGGGAGATGGCGGCACCATTGCAGGAGGCGGGGTCCGGGTGGAGGGCGGGGTCATCCCCATATTCACTGTCTCCATCCTGGTCCAATCGGACGTCGTGGTCGTTATGGGCTCGAGCCTGGTGGTACTTCAGCCCGTTAATGTGCTTGTACTTCTTGTTGCAGTTGGGGTGAGGGCAGTCGATAAGTACAGGGGAGGGGCAGGTCCGGTCCATCTGTGGAGGGGGAGGGGGTCCGATTTGCCTCCAGGAAGGGGGAGTGCAGCGCCAGTAGAGTTGGTTCTCATTCTCTTTGAAGCCTTGGTGTCCTCTGAGCTGGAGGTGGGCTCCATGTCAGAGGCAGGTTTGGTCTTCCTCTTGGCGGAGGATGGGCTGGCCTTGGCGTCCTCGGCGCCACCGGCCGTCTGGCTGCCCCTCCGACCTTTGCTGTTTGCAGCAGCGCCACGTGTCTTGCTGCTGCCGCTGCCTTTGTTGTCTGAGGAGTTGCTGTTGTCATTCAACGGCGTGTTGCTGCTGGGACGCATCCTCTTTCCCCGACCACGACCGCTCCGCATTTCCACGTCACTGGTGGGAGACTCACAGAACCTGAAAACACACACAAAGTTAGTTAGCAACAAACCTGGTTTAGTTCATTCAGACACCCTGAACCGAGCCACCTTTCTTCACCTGCACAAAAGGTATCTGAAACTAAGGTAGCTAGCCTTAAATACTTTTGGTGCCATTAAGCCCAACCAGGCAATGTTGTAAAACCATGAGCAAACAGTTTTATGGCAATATTGGATTTACAGCTTTGGTATCAATGCAATTAGGTACTTTGATTTGTAGGCATTTATTTCACTGGATTATCTTACAACAGACCCTCGCGTACATTATTAACTGAACAGGCGTATACTGGTGGTCATTTCAAACCTGTCCAAAGATACAAATATTTGGGGAAAATATCTGGAGAATCACACAGCATATTCTTGGGCTGCAGATCCCCTTGACATTGAGTCACTTTGTTCGGGTGATCTGCCAGAAGGAATAATAGGAAATGACAGATACCTCCTGAAAATATTTACTGCAGCAGCAAAAAAAAAAAGCAATCACTCGTAAATGGTTACAGGCCGATCCACCTACAGAAGATAAGTGGCTTGAAATTATCAAAGAGATTCATGAGATTGAGAAATGATTTATACATCGCAAGATGGACTAAATATATAATATAGTTGTTGGAATAAGGCACGTGCTTTGCAGTTCATTCACCTCTTTTTTGCTGTCTGCTTTTTCAGTCATGGATAATTATTTGCACATTATGTAGAGCTGCATAAAGACCTGCTGTCCATAATCCAATATGTGGATGTCATATGTCATATATGTTTACAATCTATTTATAATTTTGTCATCCTGATTGTCCATTTCACTATGTTGGTCTATTCTGCTGTCTGCTTTATGTATGCATTACTTTTTATGTACATATATGTAAGTTAATTCAGTGTGCGTGTACCTTGGAGGGGCCCAGTCATGTCTTGTGCAGTCCAGCAGGGTTCCAACGTACGTCTTGTTCCTCCAGGTGACGTTCACAACCAGCATGCCTGGAGACAAACACACACACAGACAGTTAAACTAAACATGTACGTTTACTGAACAAACACATTCGGTAACTGAAACCCACAGAACGTGTTACTGCAGCAGGAAACATGCGAGACGTGAGATGAGATGTCCCTCCCTGCCGCGAAGCAGATGTTGAATGGTTTCATACTAACATCGCACGCAGCAGGTTTCTGAGGTCGAGTCACATCAGTGATTCAGTAAGAGTGAGACTGATTGCAGAGAGAAACTGAGTATTTTAGCAGAACTTTCCACTAACAGGAGCAGATCAAAGTGTCCAGCAGCAGAAACAGCTCAGTGTGCAGCTGATGTGTGAACAGCTTCCTGTCAGAGAGAGCCGAGGTCTGTCACCTCCACTTTATCTCTCCAACACCTGCCACAGGTGGCTCAGCGTGCACAAGCGTGTGTGTGTGTGTACATACATACATATACACCAAACACACACACACACACACTACAGGTACACTTGGTTGCTCATGTAACTACCTGTTGTGTTCCAAATAATATTTAAAACTAAAAAAAATAATTTGGCCTGAATGGGCTGGAGTCTACATTACCAACACAATTTTAAACAGTATTCAATTATTAGCCAAGAGTTCAGTTCAGCAGACCTCAAATGAGGATTGAAGTCTGTGAACTGATCACATACTCGTGGATCTGGGACTTCCACTCTTAGCTTATTAACTGTTTCATAGCTGTAAATATAATAGAAACACAGACAGACTTTGTTCCAAAATCCATGTGATTTATCCCGGGTTAGCCTCAGGATGGGTTTTAGTCTTTAGACTGTTAATCTCACCGTCCTCAGTCTCCTGCCACACGATGCCCTCCAGGTTGACGCTGGTGCCTGGCTCACAGGGTCCCAGGCACTCCGGCTCGGTTGCCAGCGCAGCGTCCGCAGTGTTCACCGCTACTGAGCGCGTGCGAACCATGATCTGCTCGCAGGGAGACGAGATGTCGCTGTTGGCGACGGGAGCGAGGAGGTGGAGAGGAGGAGGAGCAGGGGTGGAGACCGGAGACTCCATCTGGAGGAGGGAGACAGAGACGAGAGCAGAGGGGTGAGAGACGTGTTCTGACTGACTTCTGGTTTGATTTGATTAAATAAACTGGAAAACACTTCAGAGGGCAACATGTCCACCCACAGTTAACAACAGGTTGCTGTTTGAATGACAACTCACTTCTCACTTATAAAACAGTGCTCTGCTATGTCCGTTATTACGCCGACACCGCTGATGTATTCACAAATCAAACAAAGTGTGGTAGACTCAGATTCGCTGGCCAATCGCGGCAGAGCAACAAAAAAAATCCCCTGAAGCTCAGAGAGAATTTACCCCACAGGTCAGCGCTATAAAAGAGTCTGAGAGCTGTTGACAGGACACCTCAAACTGCAAATAAGTGCAATTACTGCTCTTTGTATAGGGAGGGTTTAAGGTATGAACACAGTCTTCCCCTGCATAGAGCCATCCGTTTCACCATGGCCTGCCACACAAACAAACAATGAAACTTTCATTATGAAATGCTGAATCGACTAATAAAGCTGGGCAGGTGGCGGATGAGTGGACAAACAGCACTGTTGTCACAGATATTGGTGATGTGCTGTTTGACAACAAGTATTTTTCGCTGATGTATTACCACACGTGAAGACACGTTAAAACCATTCAGGCGGAATTTATTAAGAAACGCGATTAATGCGGAAAAGTGTAGTTGATGAGAGCTGCAGGAGTTAAGTTCTTTGTTTCAGGAGCTACAATCGATGTTTTTATATGAACCATGGACCAAATGACTGTGTGTAATGAGAAAGGTGTCACTCGTAGAGAGAGATCAGCGGACACTGCAGTTCCCCGTCAGCTCTACAGCATCTTTCAACTTATAGTTTTGGTTTTACGGCCCGTAACGTTACTCTTTGGTTCACTCTCATCAACCTCATTTCCAGCAGCAGCAGCAGCAGGCAGCTGTTCTCTGATGAAGCCGCTGAACGCTACCTGCTCAGCAGCAGACAGCAGCCAGACGCAGTCAGAGAGCAGCTGCTGAACATAGCGGAGCATCTAGCAGCTAAAGAGCCAGATGTTTCCCTCAGCAGCTGCTGGAGACCAAACACAGAGCTGACGGAGAGAAGACCGGACTGACGTCCATCAGGAGACACAGACACGCCTCCTGATGAAGCGTCATGTGACTCTGTAGCTGCTGGAGGTGGAAGTGGGTAGCTGTTTGCTAACAAGTTCACCAAATCAACTTTATAAAAAAAGGTGCTAATATATATGATAATACATAAAATATCAATTAATTCTCGCAGTGGCAAATTACAGCAGGGGCTTTTAAACAAACAGCCTTCCAGCCTGACGGATCCTCCTTCATCAGAGATGACCTTCCCTCTTCGTCAGAGCCTAGAAAAGCCTGTTGTGCATGACATCATCTTAGTGTAAAGCGTAGGGGATGAGGTGGGCTGAATCTAATGCTCATGTGCAGCGGGCCACACAATATGGCAGACAACCGGGGAAAGCAAATGTATTGGGTGCGTGTCATCTGAATGAATGGGCGCCATCACGGAACATATTCCCATAATACATTCATGACCTACACAAATACCCCACAGCTCAGCGTAGTGCAGTGCCTTCTCTTGATGTTGTCAAAAGCATTCTGGGAAATGTGGGACAACTTAAGATGAAGAATATATAGCAGTTTGAGTGACAGTGGGTCCATTTAAAAAGCATATTTCTACATTTTATCAGTTCCAGAGAGGGACAAAGGAGGACAAATAAAACAGGGATGAGGAGACTCCGTGCACTTCTTTTCATTTTTAAACAGATATAGTCCACATATTTTTATTGTAAATTTCTCTTTTGTCTTTCCTTTTCTCTTACTATGTTTGTTGTGACCGTTACGCACCAAAATACCAAAAGCAAATTCCTGTTTCTGAGGAGGAGGGAGGAAGAGGGGGAGAGATCAGTGAAAGGAGAGGAAGAGGAGAAAAGAGGACAAAGACGAAGCGTAGGAGGAGGATGAAGGGACGACCCTGTAATTATCATCAGGTGGGAGGCAGCTGGTGTGGGGGCGGAGCAGGGAGCACTGGGAAGGTATCGGCCGTCACCATGGAAACGCTCCCAAACCGCCTCCTCACCAGGAGACAGGAAGAGATCTGAGAGCAGCTGGACAGACAGTCCCGTTGACCTTCATCCTGCCAGGTCAAACGCCAGAACTGTCTCGCCGCATCGTTTAACCCTGGAGGTGACAGCAGCTCCAGTCACTGAGGATCAATTCATCCGTCACTCGAGCGCATCTGCTACTTTCTTTTTTTAAACGTATTTTAAATCCCAGACGACCATTTTTTGAAGCTAGCTGCAAGTTTTAGGGCGATTACTACCACATGGTTCAGTTTGTTTCAGTGCAAACTGAACTGTACGTTTTTGTATTTTGACAGTAGGTTGCTACTTAGAAAATCTTGAGATTCGACACTCAGCACCGCTGCTGCCTGAAAGTAGGGCCGCAACTAATGCTGTTCTTTATTGATTATTCTATTGAATTTTTTTAGATTAATCGAATAATTAAGTAGAAAAAAATGTCCCAGAATTGTGACAAATATCCATCAGAGTGACTTTTTCACGTTGTTTCTTTGTCTAAACCCCGAAGAGATTCAGTAACAGAGAAAAGCAGCACGTTACTTTTAAGATTGTTTGCTTTATCACTGTATTAAATGATTAATTGATTAAATGTTCAGGGCTAAATCTCAGTCCTGTTGGGGAAAATCAGAAATGCAGATTCGACTGATTTATCAATTATAAAATTTGATGTCAATTAATCTGGGAAGTCAGGATCATCTCTGGCTATAACTGGTGTGTTTGAGGCCAACCTGATTTACCGAAGCCCTAGTCTAGTGTCGTCACACAACACTAGAGCTAAAATTATCATCAACCGCTCAACTGACAGACATTTAAATGACTGATTAATGATTTTAAGTATTTATTAAATAAAATGCCAAATATTTGTAGGTTCCAGCTGAACGGCTCTCAGACAAAATAAGCAATTTGAAGAAGGCGTTTAACCTTATTCTGTAACATTTTCAGCCCTGCACAACCGCCTAATCAAAAGAGAACTAATGACTATAACCACCGGCTGCAGGCGAGAACACAGCGTGTGATGATCCCTCCACAGACCCTCAGCAACCACCTGATTCTGTGGGGAAATACTCTGCCACGCCTCCTGCTACCTGAGCAACCACAACCAGGAAGTTACAATAAAAATAAAACTCAACCTCCAGTTAAGACTCATCTAGACACTTCCTGACTCAAAGTCCTGCATCTTACCTGTCGGTCTGGTCAGACAGGTAAGCGAGACACAGCTGCGTCAACATCCAAACATTTCCTCTCGAGTGACAGAGGGAGGGGGAGAAGGGACAAAGAGAGACAAAGAGATCTCGGGAGGAGTGGTAACCTGGTCAACACCTGAGCAGCGGCTGACAGCCAGCAGCAGACGCCCGAGGCAGCGCTGTCCTGGGAGTTTAAAGCAGGCTTCGTTTGCAGCAACACACAGGCAGGAAAAACCTTAGTCACACACTGTTTACCAGCCAATCAGCCTTGATGATTTTATTTAGGGCGCCAACTCAATGTGTTCATTAGAAATTAAAGCGTAATTTTTTTTTTTTTGCAGAGCCCAAGGCGGCATCTCTGAAATGCTTGTTTTTTTCTGACAAAGACATTCAATTTATAATGATATAGAGCGGCAACTAGCATTTATTTATCATTTAAAGGGTGGGTTGGTAACACTTTAATTCACCCATTTAGCATTTATAAGCAGTATAAACAGTAGCAGTAGTAAACATTTAATAAATGGGTATAACAGACTAGAATGTAGTTGTAAGCAGATACAAGTATTTACTAATGTATTGGTCAACAACTATAACGTCTCCTGTGGGTGAGCACCCGTAAGTATAAAAGGTCTTGTCTACACATAAATTGATTTTTTTTTTTTAAAACATACATTTCCCCCCTCCGTTAAAAAATTAAAAATAAAATAAAATTCTGCCCACACAACCTTCGTTTTACAAAATATCTCCGTCCACACGAGAACGCAAAAAAAACGAGTCCAAATGCTCAAACAGGCATGCCAAAAGTCTCCGTCCACGATACGTCGAATGCCAGAGAATAACAGTCCGAGCTTATTTTCCTTTGGTTAGCAGTAGTAACTTAAAAACACAAACAATAGTAGCTATTTATTTATTTATTTATTTATTTATTGGTATTTGACACCTACTTTTAGTTAAGTTGTAAACTTGTAATTAGCAGTGCTACTAAAATGAATGAGAATATATTAAAACCCAGTTGCCATAATAATGATAATAATAATAATAATAATAATAATAATAAAACATTTCTTTATAGGAGAAGTTAAAAGTTTTGACAAATACTGTACATGGTGGCGTGGGGGTTAAGCGTTACCGGTTATAATCCATAGAACTTTCTGTGGACAGTTTTCATAGAAACTATGAGCAGCAGAAAACGGGCCTTTGAAAACTGTTCCCAGTGATTATCCAGAGTAACCGGACAGTTTTATGACATTATAAGTAGAGGGACATTAAATTACAAACAACCACAAAATGGCAACGATGGCACCATTAAGACTTGCGATGCTTGATGTAAAGGAAGTAAAAACCCATGTGCCCAGCTGACGTCACATTACCAGCAAACCAATACAGCAAACGCCAATATGTTCACGCTTTGAACACTGCAAACTAATTTTCATTCAACTACATTGTATTGGGGTGAAAAGAAATGCATCCTTGTGCGTCCTCTGGGTTTGATTTTCTGCCAAAATACAGCAGCATGTGAATGCAACGCTGTTTAGTGGTTGACTTGGAAATCCCAGATATTTGGCAAACAAGTGGTTCTGGTCATGAATCGAAAACCATCTAATGGTGTGAGAGCAGAAGGAACAGGATCGAGAGCCGACAGTATATGTCGCTTTTTGAACTAAGTTGCTGGCAGTGAAATTAGAAGTGATGAGACTGTTTCCTTTGTTTAGGTAAATGCGTGTTTACCTGGTTTTTACAGGCTGCGACACATCGCAGGAAACCTTCTTCCTCCCTGCAGACGATCTGACAGCAGACCTGGGGAACATGATGAAGACTGCCAGGCGTTGGGCGTGTAGCTTACTGGTTTACTGACTGGTTAAGAGGGCGTTGCCGTGGTAACAAGAGAAATCAGCCTCTCGGCCCCTATCCTTCTCCTCTTTAAGAATAAAAAACATGGCCGCCTGGAATGCTGGGAAAGCCCCTGAACAGCAGAAAACCCACCAACCAACTCTCCCTCACTCACCCTCTACCTCCTCTCACAGGGGGGGGAGAGGTCTGTTTCATATCTCCGCTATTGGCTGCAGAGTTTTAACCAACAAACACACTCACAGCTCTGACACGATGCCGCTCCTCCGCCTCTCATTCAGTCAGAGGGGTATTCATTACAACAACAAGCCACATGCCTTTCGAGGTCACTCGCTCGCTGTGAGAGAGATTAGTGATACTGATCGGCACTTCAGAAAGACTCGGCCTCAGACGCAGGCAGAGAGTTGATGCTGTTTAATGTGTCACTTAACGGAGAAGTGAAGTGGGCGAGGTTATTCGAGGCAGCCACACTTCGAGATAAAAGTCCTTTTCATTTTCTTCCCTTGGAGCGTTTTGAGCGACTGTTCAAGCATTTCTAACACTTCATCAGGACGAACAGTGACACACTGTTCTGAAATAATTATGGTGCACTGAAAAACGTGCAAGTTACGCTGTCAAAAGTACAAGACTGTGTGATAGGGAGACATTAATTACATCCAATCAGCTTGGAGGAGGACCAGTCTTCAGCTGATGACAGCTCCTGATTGGTCAAAACCAAAAGACTGATAAGCACCTGCATCATTCATTCATTCAGACGCAGCTCTTTCTAATGTTCCTACTGTTAAAAACTACTTTTTTGACTAGCCACCCACTCATGACAATTTCATAAGCCCTGCATGACTTTGTTGTGGTTCACACTCTGTGAACTCTAGATAGACCCAGCCAGAAAAAAAATGATATCCTGACTTGATTCTTGATTCACAATTTTAAATAGATTTTTCCTCCCTGCACAAATGCAAAAAGACATGACTGAAACATTTCCATATTTTAGGTTGTTGTCATTATGCCTATTTAAAAAACTAACTGGACTGTCATGCAGATTCTCCTAACAATTAACGTTATTCGTTTAGTCTATAAAATGTCAATAAACAGAGAAAAATGCCCACGGTGACGTCTTAAAGTGCTGGTTTTATCTGATTAACAGACCAAAACCCAAAGATATTCCACTTACAATGATATTAAACAGAGAAAAGAAGCTGAAACAGCGAACATCTGGCATCTTGATAAATACCTAAACAATTAAGAAATTGTCGAATTTGTTGAGGATTAATTGCAAGTTGTAATTAACCATTGTGTCAGTATTTTGAGGAAGATAAGTTTGCAAGTTTCCCATCAACCCACCTGTGATGATGTGACTATTTCAAGCATCACTGCAGAGACATTTTATTGCTGTAGTCATCTCAATTCTAGTTACAGAGAACTGGGAAGCCAGAAAACACCTGCAATCAACTGTTGTCCACTGTGCACTCGCCATGCATGCAACTAAATTACTAAACAACCTCAATTTTCCTTTTTTCCTTCCATCCTGCCCACATCCCACCTTACAGGCATCACACTGAGTATCCAACAACTCATAAAAACTCAAGACTACAGGGGAAGTTGGGTTACAGGAAACCGTGCGATACTTTAATCTGGTTGTTCAGAGTAAGCACATTATTTGTGTGCATGTAAAATGAATGTACAACTCAGCAGAGAAAGAGAGACCTTGAAGATAAGTGGACCACACATGGCCGTCCCCAGTCAACACATTCTTCTCCTATCAGGAGTCATCCTGGACACGTGTCCAGGGCGCCACGTCAGGAATGTTTCATGCACACACATGTTGAAGGCCATGTTGAGGAGGCCTTCAGAGGGAAGAAGGTGATGATAAGGACAAGGCCTCAACATGCCCCAAAAATCCCTCAAGGCCCTTAAAATTCCTTAAAACACACCCTAAAACCCATCAAACACCCAAGTAACTTCCTCAAGGACCTCTCTCCAAAACATATTCACAATACCCCCCCTCAATGACCCTTGAAAAGCCCTCAAGGACTACTTTTCTTCATGTTCCTCCTCCTCCTCCTCCTCCTCCACTCAGGCGGCCCTCGCTGCTCTCAGACAAACTCAGAGGAATGTTAGAAATGAACAACAGGTTAGCAGTTATTTCTCCACGGGATGCCGAGACACTGGAATAACATCTGGGATGAAGGGAGGGAGAGACCTAGAGAGAACAAAGTGATCTCTCTCTCTCTCTCTTTGGATGGGGGCCCAGGACTCCAACTCCTAGAGTGACGATGTGGCCTGAGAGAGAAAGAAGAAATCTAGAGGTTTCGCAAGGCTACATTTTACTATAAAAACCTTTTCAAAAGAGTAACTAAACCCCCAATCCATGTTTTTTCAGCTGAAAACCGATGAGTGTTGTTGATGGATTCAGGTCCAAATCTTGAGATTTTAGTGCAAAGTATTTGAATTCTACATATTGTGTTATAAATATGCAGAGCGACTGCCTCTACTGGTTGAAACCCGGCTATTGCAACTGAATTTTGCTGATTGGCTGATCTGGTGGCAGGTGGCGAATATGGTGGCAGCTTACAAGATAGAGATCAGATTAGGTACAACACAGGTACCCACCCAGTAGCTCTCTCAAAGGGCCATGAATGTGCTTCTCGGGACTGTCGAAGCTCCGGCAGACTCCCTGTCTTTCCAGCGGACAAAAGGAGTCTTGACAGTAGCTTCTCGGGACTGACCACCACCTCTACGTAGCTGTCCATGCTGCACTGAGCTCTCCTCCGTGCCCCGGGATCCTCCGCATCATACGCCACGTAGCCACGTGGCCACGCCACGTAGCCACGCCTCCTCTGTTGCACTTTGTAAATATGCTGGGAGGAAGTGTTCTAGCCAAATTTGAGGGTGTAGTTACCCTTTAACGGAGCCTGGGATGGAATTTAAGACCAATTCAAAAACCAGAATGAACGAACAAGGAGGGCAAACAGCTGTCGTGTTCATGATCAGCTCGGAAACATGTTAACTTGAAGACTCATCATCAGATCAGACAGGAGACTGAGTCAGTTGTGGTCTGACTTAAATTGCAAACGACAATTTCACCTAAGCCAGCTAAGCTGCATTGTTCAGGACTTCCTGTTATTTCTCATAAAAGGAAAGCTGGGGGGGGGGGTTAGCTCACCTGGTAGAGCGTGTACCAAGGCTGAGTCCTTACCGCAGTGGCCCAGGTTCAAATCCAGCCCACGGCCCTTTGATGCACGTCAAACCCTCTCTCTCTCTCCCACCCTTTCCTGTCTATCTTCAGCTGCACTATCTAAATAAAGGCAAAAGCCCCCGAAACTAATAAAATAAATTATATAAGCGTGGCTTCGGCTGCATTCACACAAAATCCGACAAGGGGCTGTGTGGAGGTGTGGATGTGCTTATTTGTGTTTTAGAACGTAACTGCTGTGAATCAATCAGAAAATAACGTTTTATTTCTCTGATTCACCGCTTTGTTCTTGCTAACGCCGCTCCCTCTCTTCATTCACTCTCTAGCTCACTCGACCACCAGTGCGCTCTCTCTCTTTCCGCATGGGGCCAACTTTTAAATCGTGTGTTTAAAACAACAACAACCGACAAATCCTCCTCATTCTGCCTTTAAAGATGAACTAATAAAGTAACACAGACACGCTGCCTCTACCGGTCTTGCTTACTGTCGTGTGCTGTCGCCCCCGAAGGCCCAATCTGAGCCCGGAAAAACCCCGACGCTCTGTTCAACACACTTCCAACACTGGCTGCAGAGCCGAGGTATCAAGGGGCCCGTTAGCTTCTCGAGATGCTTTAATTCACTTTTTCAGTGAATGCACTTTCCCCTCAGCCCACCCCGTCTGCTTCTACTTCTGTTTCCCAGAAAGCATTGGGAGAACCCCCAGAGAGCGGAGCGTGAGCCACTTCTTCATACTTTTATACCTTCCAGACTGGAGTTTACAGTATTTGGCTGGTATTAAATGGTCGCTTTAGCAGAAGAAAAGTGAAACTGCAGTGGAAAGAAATAATTCAGGATATTGTCAGCATTACAAAAATATATACTGAGCTGTAAAAACAACAAGGCTGATCTAAATCAAACGTGAGGAGAACTGTGCACATACACAAGTAAATCCTCCTTCGTGAATGTTATAATGCTCAGTTTGGTTGAAGCTCTTTTAGAGACGTGTTGATTCAACTGTATGACTTTTGCATTTTGGAGGATGTCGTTTGTGCTGCTGTTGAACTGTATTGCATTATACAAAAAGGTGTTTCTGTGTTTTAGCCTCCCCTCGCTGATATACACAGGGTGGACAAAATAATAGAGACGCCTTGTCAGTGTAACACAATGCAATTCAACAGGGGCTAAAAATTTAAGGAATCCTTATCAAAACTTTTTGTAATGTGTTTACATGAAAGGTCCAGTGTGGAGGATTTAGTGGCATCCAGTGGTGAAATTGATTTGAATTTGAATCTCGCTCGCCTCACCCTCCCAAGCGAGTAGGAGAAACTACGGTGGCCGTGAAACTTGGGAAAAACATGAAAGGCCCTATCTAGCGCCAGTGGAAGGGGACCCGCTCCCTCTGTAGATATAAACGGCTCATTCTAAGGTAACGAAAACACAGCGATTCTTATTTTCAGGTGATTATACACTAACGAAAACATACTTATAAATATTATATTCCATTTCTGCCAATAGCGCCTCCTAAATGTTTCACACTGGACCTTTAAAAAAATGAAAAGACTGATATTGATATGTCAGATCAAACATCAATATGGTGTTGGACTCAAAAACTGTTAGGCTCTAATCAAAGACTTGGATATTACTGCCCAAATATCTCAGTATTGACAATATCACAACATTGTTGGGGATCGTGATTGCTTTTGAGAAATATTTACATGAGAATTGCAAGAAAATGTTTTAAATAATCATTAGTAATAATGTTGATTTCACTCAGCAGCAACAGTCAGATAAGATTAGAAAACTGTAAAGCAGCTTTGTAGACTAGTAAAAACGTACAGCTTTATCACAATATTAAGAAAACCAAAACACAGATCATATCATGATATTGATATTTTATCAATATATTGCCAAGCTCTAGCCGGTTCACATTTTCATTTGATCTGTTCAAGTCGCTACTAACTGACACTTCCTTGCTAAACATTAGTTTAAAATGGCAGCTCTAAAAAGTCACACGGATTCTGAGTAACTATCACCAAAACCTGACGTTAATTGGTGTTTTAGATAATTGACGATTTTCCCTTTTCAAACACGAATGGAGCAGCTGGAAATATCCAGGTGTGACATCTGTTCACAGGAAGAACACCCCACCCCCATCTGTCTCTGTGTAATCTTTCCTGTCTGTCTTCACTGTAAACTGTGGAAAAGGAGTGAAGCGTTCTCTTCCTATTGGACAGTCTTTACTCTGTGTTTAGTCTGAGTTTTCGTCCACGTGGTGTCATCTGTTTCTGCCTGTGGTGTTGAAATAGACTCACGGTGTCTCCTGTCCGGGGTGATTTGGCCGCAGTGGTTCGAACAGAAAGTGGCTCTTGGAAATGTCAAGCAGCAACACTGAACTCGGAGACATTTCTATTGTGAAATTTAAACCAGCAGTCAGCTGAGAGCAGCTTGGTCTGTGTCAAATTAAGATGCTGTAACATTTTGCCTCAGTTATGTTTCACAGATCAAATTTATCAACCGAAGACACTTGGGAGCAAAGCTTTGTTTAACCTGAAATTTACAGTCTGTTTCATCATGAATGAACAGCACATTTTATCTTTTAATCAACAGCCTGTTTAACCTTGAATCAACAGCCCGTTTAACCTTGAATCAACAGCCCGTTTAACCTTGAATCAACAGCCCGTTTAACCTGTTTAACCTTGACTTAAATCTTGAATCAACAACCAGTTTAACCTTGAATCAACAGCCAGTTTAACCTTGAATCAACAGCCTGTTTAACCTTGAATCAACAGCTCGTTTAACCTTGAATCAACAGCTCGTTTAACCTTGAATCAACAGCCTGTTTAACCTTGAATCAACAGCTCGTTTAACCTTGAATCAACAGCTCTTTTACCCTTGAATCAACAGCCCGTTTAACCTTGAATCAACAGCCATTTACCCTTGAATCAACAGCCCGTTTAACCTGTTTAACACTGACTTAAATCTTGAATCAACAGCTTGTTTAACCTTGAATCAACAGCCAGTTTAACCTTGAATCAACAGCCTGTTTAACCTTGAATCAACAGCTCGTTTAACCTTGAATCAACAGCTCGTTTAACCTTGAATCAACAGCTCGTTTAACCTTGTATCAACAGCTCGTTTAACCTTGTATCAACAGCTCGTTTAACCTTGAATCAACAGCCTGTTTAACCTTGAATCCACAGCTCTTTTAACCTTGAATCAACGGCTCATTTAACCTTGAATCAACAGCTCTTTTAACCTTGAATCAACAGCCCGTTTAACCTGTTTAACCTTGACTTAAATCTTGAATCAACAGCCAGTTTAACCTTGAATCAACAGCCAGTTTAACCTTGAATCAACAGCCTGTTAAACCTTGAATCAACAGCTCGTTTAACCTTGAATCAACAGCTCGTTTAACCTTGAATCAACAGCTCGTTTAACCTTGAATCAACAGCCTGTTTAACCTTGAATCAACAGCCTGTTTAACCTTGAATCAACAGTTCGTTTAACCTGTTTAACCTTGACTTAAATCTTGAATCAACAGCCTGTTTAACCTTGAATCAACAGCCATTTAACCTTGAATCAACAGCTCGTTTAACCTTGGATCAACAGCCATTTAACCTTGAATCAACAGGCCGTTTAACCTTGAATCAACAGCCCATTTAAGCTGTTTAACCTTGACTTAAATCTTGAATCAACAGCCATTTAACCTTGAATCAACAGGCCGTTTAACCTTGAATCAACAGGCTGTTTAACCTTGAATCAACAGGCTGTTTAACCTTGAATCAACAGGCCGTATAACCTTGAATCAGTAAACAGCCTGTTCAGTAAATTGACTGCCTGTTTGATGCTGAATCAACAGCCTGTGTAAACTGAAACCACCAGCTTGTTCAGTCTTGAATTGACAGTCTGTTTAACCTTAAATCATCGCTTGTACAGTCTCTAACACTGAACAGCAGCCTGCTAAAGGTGGAAGAGTTGGTTCAATAGTGACTTAGTGCTGCTGAACTGAAGAACAGGTCAGACAAACCGTTTCCAGGATCAGCTGGAAGGATCAACAACAGTAGCATTATCTAAAAACAGAAACTGGGTTTGATTAGATTACTTCGTAAATAGCTCATTCTCAGATGATGGTATTTTTAGCTAGCACATAAAAACATATTTGTACAACAGTACTGTGCAGTCTGTGGATATTGACCAGGTTTTAAAGCTCCAGTGTGTAACACTGAGGAGGAGCTTTCGGCAGAAATGGAATATAATATTTATAAGTATGTTTTCATTAGTGTAGAATCACCTGAAAGTAAGAATCGTTGTGTTTTCGTTACCTTAGAATCAGCCCTTTATATCTACAGAGGGAGCGGGTCCCCTTCAACGGAGGCCGCCATGTTGCACCGCCATATTTCTACAGTAGCCCAGAACGGACAAACCAAACACCGGCTCTAGATAGGGCCATTTGCGGTTTTCGCGGCCAATGTAGTTTCTCCTACACGCTTGGAAGGGGAGGGTGATGCAAGCGATATTCAAATAGTTGCTAACTGCAATTTCACCACTAGATGCCACTAAATCCTCCACACTGGACCTTTAAACTCCATCTGACGGGTCAGTTTGGCTGCTTATTGATTGGGACAAAAGATAAGCAAAGGCCCCGCACACTGAAGCTCATTTGAAGCAAACAGACATGTTGATCGAGCGAGGAGCTTCCTTACTCAAAGTTGAAAAATTGTTATCTTTGCTGTGGAAGATTCTTGGGTTCTCCATTAAAATTTTAAATAAATGTTTGTGTGTATGAACAAACCTCAGCTGCGTAATGTGTGTTTGTAACGGTGGACACAATAGAGTTATCAAGGTTTAATATGGTGCATATTTCTCCTGTACATTTTAGTGTTACAAAAAATAAAGTGCTTTTTTTAAATCATACCTTCATTCACAAATTTAGAAAACAGTCTTCCACCTCATGAACAGATTTAGGTTAAACCCTGACCTTTGACCCTGATCAGGACTAGCTGTTGCTTAGTAAACTCTACATACAAGCTGCTATTCACATGTATTGCTTCTCAATACATTATTATTGTGGTAATTCTCAGTTGTGTAACTAACGTATAACCAAGAGCTTAAAGAATGAATTTCCTCACCTGGGGGTTATCTAAATGCATTCTGGGAAATGTGCATCACCTACTTTTATTTTCACATTTATAATCAAATTAAATCCTGCAATATGTTTAGTATCACAGACTTATGAGATCTAACACAAGAAGGGGAAAAACTTGCAGGATTTTTCCATTACAGCCCAAACAGGTTTGTCATAACAAGACAGATGACAGTTTAAAGGTTTTAGTGGCTGAGACATTACGAGGTCAAGAAAAAGTGACACCAACAGCCAGCTGGCCGACTGTCTGCATGTATCCGAGAGGCCAGAGGTGACAGCAGTAAAGTCTGCGTGTCGGACAGAGGAGGCCGGCCAGCTGGACGAAGGAAACAGAGCACAAGTGTTGGAACTTGGCAGCAGACCTCCACGGTGCTGGATAACAGGCATCTCTGATAGCTGCAGCCTGGAGCGCAGGGCGGTTTGGCAGCGCTGGAAACCTCAGGGCTAAGCTAAATTTGGTAAGAAGATGAGGAAAGCTGGGCCGAACAGCAGCTGTGGAGGAGATACAAGCTGAACACCGAGCAGCTCAGAGTCCAGAGAAGAAAAAAAGCTGAACTCGTACTTCCATCTGGAAAACCACAGATCTGCATTAACGGACAATTTCCTTATGTCTTGCGTTCCCATTCTTAGGAAACACGTATTATTTTTATTTCTTCAAAAGGAAATATTCCGACATTTATGGACATAAATGTGACAATGTGACAAAGAACTCAGAGATGATGATAGCAGCAACTTACGGCTGTGTAAAATCTTACTTTAATTTGTTTTTCTGGGGCTGTTAGCTTGTGTTGCTAAACAGACCATAAGGAAACTGCTCACTGTGTACACATTGTCCATCTCTACAGAACTGAGCATGAAATAACATTATATTTGTATCTGGTGTGGACTGGGATTTCATCATCTGACTGATTCTGTGTTAGAAAATGTCAAGTTGCAATTAGGGCTGGACGATATGGCCAATAAATAAATATTCTTTTCTTAGGGATGATTCACAGTGCTGATCGATTTTTTTCCCCTGCAAAATGCAGAGGTCTGTTAATTGAAATCTCTTATTTTTAGGTCTTGCATGGTAATTAAGCAAGAATAAGAAAAGACCTGAAGCAGCGGCAAGGCTGTCATCAATACGCATATTCAAAAACACAGCCACGGACTGTCAGTACCAGATGCTTCAACTAGTTAACACAGACATCCACTCCTTGACAAGACACCGGCCTGATATCTGCAGACTGCTGCTAGCTAGCATTAGCTACCTGGCAGGTAGGGACGGACTAAACCAGGTAGAATCCACACTGTTCTTTTGACTCCCGTGGCTTCACCTCTCGTAACCAGAGATAACATCTCGTCAACAAACACAAACAGAGCTCAGATCAGTGTTCAAAGTCATTTTTCAGTCTGTCCCTCTCGTAGATGTTAAATTCACTACTAGCCAGCCAGAGCAGCTACACTGCTGCGTCACAACAGTCCTGTAACCTCCGGCAGGTACGCATACAGCGTAAATATTGCGGGACTGTCGTGACTCAAGCCAGATAATTTAGCAGCTATCATCTATGTTACTTTTTGACGTAAAATAATTGCAAATTGTAATATCCTCTTGTTTTTATTTTCTGTTTACAGTTTTTAAGTGTATTTAAATGTCTTTTTATATTGCCCTATGTTGCTTTTATGTTTTATGTAAAGCACGGCCTTGCTGTTCAAATGTGCTATACAAATAAACTTGCACTGCCTTTAATGATTCAGTTTTGGCGTTGTAAACATTTTACACGAGCAAAAACTAAAATTTCAAATTAATCAGATTCATTCAATACATCGCCCAGCCCTACATCACATGCTAACACATATTTACAAAGCAGCACTTTATTTAGACAATGGCGTAAGGATGTTATAATTAAAATCAGTGTCTTTGCCAAATGAGGAGTAAAGTCCAGTTTCCTGTGTCACAGTAACTTCCAATTAGAAACAAATCTATGTCATCGGACAAAGAACCGCCACAGCAGTGAAAACTTCGCTGTCTACTGATACACGTACACCAGCTCTCTTACAGCGTAGTTATGTAGCTAACAATTCTGCTACAGACTCCGGACTTTACCGCCGATTTTACACATAAAGGTAAGTTTACTAGTCACGAGAAGAACCACTCAGCTTGCGTATAGTGTCTTCTGTGTCTCTGGAGGAGCTCTGTCAAGTCCAAGAAAAATCCCAAAGTCCTAGCGATGCTTTGGGGTGACGTCGGAAAGCCTGGGGGCAGGGACTTTGACAGAGGTGGGTATTTACCAGGCAGGGAGGGTTTAACAAAAAGATGCCACTGGTTGCATTGTGCAGGGTTTTTCCTGGCTCAGAAGGGGCCTTTGTGGGGCGACTACGCACGACAGGAAGCATGATCGGTCCGCGTACAGTTAGGGCTGGGTGACATGGCTTATAAATAACATCTCGATATTTTTAGGCTAATATGCAGCGATATGTGACATGTATCTCGATATACACATTTTCACTAGAATAAAATACTGTACATTTTCATATTGTGCAAACACATGATGATCTTATAGACCATGATGCATTGCTGCAGGTTAAACTACCCAACAGTATATAAAGCAGTTAAAATGAGCTCAACCTGAAACATCTGCAGCAGCAAAATGCAACGCACACATTAATGCAGCAGGAATATGAATCCAGAAACAGCAGATATAATAAAACACTGACAGGAAGCGTTTTACTGCACAATACTTTAAGTACATGTTGCTACAATACACACTTGAATGCAGAACCTTTACTTGTAGAGGAGTGTTTTCAAAGTTGGTGTTAGTACTTTTGCTAAAGTAATGGACCTGAATGCTTCTTCCACCGCTGGTTAGCGCACCCACAGTCTAACTGCACTTTTTGCTGTGAAGAGGAGAAGACGTCGTAAGCTAGTAATGTTACATAACGCTAAACTATTTTTTATTTCTCTGTCAGACGCATTCTCACCTACTGGAAATACTCGTTTGGTTTAGTTGAGGGGTGCGAACAAAAACAGCTTTTATTTTACGAGAAATCACAGGAAGTGCTCTCCCATTAGCGGTTAGCGTTCAGGCCCAGTCAAAACCACGCAGTTTAGCCATGAGACGAGCTGGCTGTCAGCGCCAGCCGCATGTGTGGTAAAATAAAGCGGCTCTGTGGATGAGAGGGGAGTTGACCGCTGGACGTCTAAGATGTATTTAAATTAATGTTCTGCTTGTTCAACAGTTGTTTGTTAACTGTTGTTGACAGGATTTGAATTGCTATTTTTATTCTCATCATTATCAACATTATCATTTTTGCGCTGGTGATTTTCCTTTGACGCTGGCTAAAACCTTGTTGGGGGGGCGCCAAAAATGTCCCTATGCAGGAAAAACCCTGATATGGGAAATGTAGGATCCAGCGTTTTTGGAGCTCTCAAAGTTCTCTCTCATAACCGAACACAGCAGCAGCAGATGGCCGCCCACCATTGAGTCTGGTTCTGCCTCTTAAAGGAAGTTTTTCCTTGCCGCTGTGGCCAAGTGCTTGCTCATGGTGGGATTTGTTGGGTCTCTGTAATTAATATTATAAAGAGTACAGTGTAGACCTGCTCTATAGGAAAAGTGCAATGAGATAACTTGTCATGAATAGGCGCTATATAAATAAAATTCAGCATATCTCAACCTCTGCTGCTTCCAATTTGATCTGATTTTTTAAATCTGTCTTTTGTGAGTCAACCAACTTAATGTAGGTGCAATAATAAATTGCTGGGGTACCCCCTTAAGAGTCCCGTTAATACTTCATGAATCCACAGAGTGCAGACGACTGATCAGTTATCTGTTGGATTAGGAGAGATCATCCCCAAGCTTGATGATTCAAATTCCAAGCCCCGATCCAGCAGTACATATTTTATTTGCCCTTTGTCTAACCAGTGTCTCTTGACACCGATGTCTTTTCTGAGAGCCATGGTTAAAATGGCAGCACAGTTATTCCCTACAAACCAACACACACAAAAGGGAGGTGAATAAAAGAGAGGTGAATAAAAGCAAGACGTTAAAACCCACCATTTTGCTGAGAGACTGCCACCCAAGTGTCCTGTAGCAAGGCACACCGCACCAGCCAGAGCACGGAGTAATAAAACGTTTTAATTAGATAAAAAAACAATCCTGCCTGTTTCCTCTTACCTTCGCACCGACGACTTTCTTCAGATTTCGGCATTCACCGTTGTCCACCTCCTCTTGCTCTGTTGTCATGGCGACAGGCTGTCCAATCCCTGCAGAGTCCAGTGCCATATTCCCAAGCTGCTCGGCTGCAGCTAACTCAGGGTTTTGTTGGCCCTCGAACGGCAGGATGGGGGCCACGGGCTCTTTCTCAGTGTTAACCACTCCTGTGGCCACAACCTCCATTTTCTCCTTCTTACTTTTCCCAGACACCCCGTCCTTGTCCTTTTTCACAGCAGGGAGAGTACGGGAGGGTTTACCAGACTTGTCAGTTCCTTTAATGGGGGTAGAGATGGGGTTCTGGGGCGGTGGGTCCCCGGGGGCCCGACCCTGAACCTCCTTCTTAGCTCCATCTGAGGCCGGGGCCTTAACGCTCTCCTTAGAGTTTTTACTACGTTTGGATTTGGATTTGCTCTCTTTGCCCTGCGCGGCGGCTACAGGACTAACAAACTTTATATTGTCAGGTAAAGCAGCCACAGCGCTGGGAGGGGCGGCCATGCCCCCTCCCTCCTTACTGCTTGACATCTCTAGTTTGTCCTTCTCCAAGTCGGCGTCCAGGTCAATGATCAGATTGCCAACACCGATATCCCACTCATCGCCACTGTCGTACGTGTCCACCGCGTTGGAGTCCACACCTTTCCCGCCTGCAGGGCCGCTGCTGAGGGACATCTTAGTAGGAGCGTCCCGGAGCGCCGCAGGAGGGCCACAGGAGGGCCGCGCTCCTCCCAGCCGCAGGACGCCTCCTCAGGGCTGGACCCCGCGCCTCCTCCCTGCTCCCCACATCGCCTCCTGCACACAGAACAAACAACTGGTGAGACAAAGACAAAACTGCAACGACCAGCTAGAAAAAATAATATTAGTAGGGATATTAATGATTATTTTCATTATTGAGCAAGCTCTCAATTATTTGAGATTAACCAAATAATCACTTAGTCTATAGTCATCTTAGTCTAGTGTCAGAAAATGCCCATCTCAAAAGTTGACATCAACACTGGGCTGAAATGACTTTGTCATTCAGGTCTACGGTGCTATCTGGCTACTAAAATAATGAACAGAAATAAGATACTGTTCATATATTGTCTCCATCTTTAGCTTGGTTTAATGTTCTTCTCAGCTTGTTTTTTTATTTAAAAAAAAAAACACCTGTTTTTGGGCATTTCTTAATAAGACAGCGTACAGCAGAAATTGACAGGAAATGAGGGGAGCGAGAGGTGGGATGTCATGCAGCAAAGATCCCACGATGGACTTGAGCCAGGGACGTTGCGTTTACATGATCAGCGTGCTAAAGTGCTAACAGGGATGCCCATAAAATTCCTTTGTTACCCCCCTACATAAACACACATCAGGTGCAATTTGAGGTACATTCACATGAACCAGGCTACTCAGAGAAATCAGGTTACGCAGGTGATCGGAGAACTGTTTTTTAAATGTAGTAAGATAGTTACTGCAAACATGCAGCAGGTCAGTAATCAGATTTCTCTCGTACTCCAGCCCTTATTTTGGAAGCATTTCTTACCCATTTGAACTGCATTAATGATAACAATGGCACAATTACACCGATTGTAATCAAAGTGCAGTGTCCATATTTAAATAAAGGAAATGGTCGAAATAAGTCAGAATTTTGTTGATTGACAAAGTGATATGTGAGATTAAAAAGGTTAAAAAAAAGAAGTTATTTAACTCATCATGGTGGTTCGTGGTGTTATCAATGATGACTGATAATTGATAAGCGGTCGGAGCCCTGATCTGGTGATTCAGCGGTACATTTGAAGCCCTTTCAGACTGACGGAGCTGCAGATAAGCTGAGTGAAAGTGTCCTGGAGGCTTTGAAGGATCGTTTGTTGTGATCAGAGAGCAGGTCTGTTACTTCCTGTGGTGAGTTTCCATGGGACTGACTGGTAAAGTGGGCGGAGGAGGTTTATTGCTCCCGACATAAAGGCTGTATTGACGAGGGATCAGAGCCATTCAGCGTGGGGCTTTTTCCCAGCAGCGCTCTGCGGCAAGCAGCATGAGGGAGCAGACGAAACCCTCCCTAAAGCCTCCTTCAGGCCACTTATCATATGAATGGAGAGGCGGGACCCCTGACCTCCTCTGACAATACAGGGCTGTTGGCAGAGCCATGGGAGCCGATGGGGGGGCGGGGTGTAAAGTTAACAGTATACAACCTGACTGACTCAACACTGATGCTAATTTAGGTTCTGATTAACACAGCATGAAGCAAACAGACGACGCAAGAGTTTATTTAGGCTGAACTTCGGAATTTGCATTAAAGTGCGTAATTTTATGCGCAGTTTTATGGCCGGTTGAAAAATATTTTGGCCGGTAAATTTTTTCAGTTTACTAGCCAGTGGCAGATAGACCAAAGAGTAAATTTTGGACCCTGTAGGCATCACAAGTAGGAGTGTGCCATATCATATCGTTAATGATAATACCGGTATAATTTTTAATATGATAAAACAAAATAAAAATTGATATCGTGATAATGGCAACAGTCCGACTTGTTGACGTAATGACGTCGTACTGTTACGCACAGCAACAACAAGCACGACTGAAAGCGAAAGTAACACTGCTGCCGGCTCCACGGTGGAGAAGCTGGTTCCAAAAAAAGGGGAGCGACGGTAGTGGAAGTGGTTTGGTTACGAAAGATCAAGCGGTGTTTCCCACACACACAGACTTTACTTGGTCTTTGGGCGCCTTTATAAAGCACAGTGCTGACGAACACGTACAGAAAGAGGCTGTGTGTGTGTGTGTGTGTGTGTGTGTGTGTGTGTGTGTGTGTGTGTGTGTGTGTGTGTGTGTGTGTGTGTGTGTGTGTGCGTGCAGAGAAAAGAGAAGTGAAGGGAAAAGCGAGGTGAGCACACTGAAGTCGTTTGTGAGTCAACACTACAATAAGGTGGAGAATTAAGTAGAATTAAAATGGTGAATTAACAAATAATTTAACAGAAATTAAGTTTATTATATAGCCTATGTCATATCATGTAAAATCATGTACAGTTGGTTTTGGTTTAAGCATGGCCTCTCTATATTCCTTTGCTCACCAAACACATAATTACACATTATTTGCAACCTTGCTTGAACTGCTTGGTGAGAAAGCGCTTACGAGAGTGTGAGAGCTTATTTCATCCAGATTCCTCGCGAAATTGAAAATAGCAACAATCACGCCATTACTGGTGATTGAAATGTCATTCTCGCCAAGACCTGCATCCGTCCCGTTACAAAGACCTCAAATGCTGCAGAGAAATATTTCACTGTAGCTTCAGAAATGTTTCACGGCTCCCCAAACGAGCTCCTACGCGAAGCCTTTTAACAGGCCTGCTTCAGAGCCGACACCCAGAGGAGTCTGTAGAACGCGTTGTGTTCACCCTAAGGACAAGATGCCCACACAAAAACAGAGCAATGTAGTTTATTCTATTCAGTGCAGTGAGGAAAACTGCAAAGAACGGTACACAGGTGAGACTAAACAGCCGCTTCACAAAAGACTTTATCAGCACAGACGACACGCTAACTCAGGATTGCAGAGCGCCGTGCGTTTGCATCTAAAAGCTACAAACCGCACATTTGAAGACAGTGAGGTGGAGATTCTAAGTAGAGAGAAAAGCTGGTTTGAAAGAGGAGTCAAAGAAGCCATTTTTGTGAAAAAAAGAACCCCTCTTTGAACAGAAATGGTGGTCTGAGATTCAATCTGCCCAAAGTCTATCACAGTGTATTAACCCCATGGTCAAGCCAATCACATGCTAATCAGGTACTTAACAGTGATGAGGGAGGTGCAGCCAGAAAACAACAGGCCTGATTACTGATTACTGGGCCATCATGGAAACTATTAGGTCAGTTTCAGGTGAAACTAGCTAATCAACAGATACTCAGGTAGACTCCTTCCTGAGGGCGGGGCTTATGTAACACAGAGTAGCTTAAATTTCTAGTTCCCGTCCCATTTTTTCACAACTGAGAATGACTTCCGG
Organism: Siniperca chuatsi; assembly: GCF_020085105.1. Classification (NCBI taxonomy): domain Eukaryota; kingdom Metazoa; phylum Chordata; class Actinopteri; order Centrarchiformes; family Sinipercidae; genus Siniperca; species Siniperca chuatsi. The sequence goes on along the minus strand of NC_058045.1, from coordinate 32,092,830 downwards.
ATGGGAGCCGAAACGTCTTGATTCTGAAAACAGCGTCCAGATGACTACAACTGAAACCTTTTCTATGTTTGATGGATTCTGGTCCGGTTGCATAAATAACTTTTCATCTTCATCTTTCTTTATGTTATCAGGTTTTAGCCTCCATCATTCGCACGCGCCTCAGTAACCCCGACGCACACAACCATCCACCAAAATTATTACTCCGCCTGAGGAAGGCACGTTTGCACCCACCACTGAGCCTGTTTCCCGTCAGCAGAAAACACATTAGCAGATCACCATGAGATTCACTTTGATCTGATTAGATCAAGGTCTGACTAGGATTTCCACTGTTGGACAAATTTTGTTTTTGTTTTTTTTAAAATATCCCAAATAGAGACAAAGATCCAATTCTGAATCCTGCTGGGATGTTCAACAAGGGGAAGAACTCCAAAAACTCAAAGTGATGCTAATGATGTGTTAAGGTTGAACAGCCTGCTGGAGAACTGTTCAGTGTCAGTGAGGGTTTGTGTTTAAAAAAAAAAAAAGAAGGTGTTTTTTAGTCAGGATTTTGCTTTACAACTGAATTACTATATTATACCTTCCATAATAACAGGTAACAGGGTCAGCGGAAAGGCATTCACACTGAAACAACCAAAATAAAAACACAGTAAGGAGCTTAAGACTGTAACGGAAAGTCAAAAGTTCATTTCAACATTTATTACCTCCTGGAATACTAAAAACAATTTAAAAAACAAATCACCTGACGTGATTTTACGCCATTTTGTGTTCATATGGCTTCATATTTTTGCTGACTCTACTTTTCAGACCAGACCCAGCAGGCCGACCTTTGACCCCGTGTGGCGTTACTTCACAGCCTAACTCCTCAGCCCGGCCAATCACACGTCAAAGCCTGCTCCGCCTGCGCTGCCTGCGCCTGAGTGGCTGAGGAGCCAGATGGTCAGACAGGAGGGGGGGCCGTGCTAATCCTGCCGCTAATAACACGACTTCAAACGCTCCAACAAAACACACAGCGACCGCAGCGACAACACGGAGCAAACACTGAAGACACACACCAAACACGCGGCAAACACGCAAAACACGAACCCAACGCCCAACAAATACACGTCAAAGACAGCAGACTAGACTGGATGACATACAGTGTGCTTTTAAAATATTGTAAGGCTGTAACTTGTAATTATTTTCATTAAAGATGAATCTCTTATCAATATATCAGTTAATAGTTTATGTAATGTACCAGAGCCCAAAGTGTCGACCAACAGTCAAAAATCCACAGATATTAAATTTACAATAATGTAAAACAGTAGGGCTGCAATTAATGATTATTTTCATTATCAATAAACCTGCTGATATAGTAAATAAGATGTCAGAAAATACGGAAAAACACCCAATTTCCTGAGCCGTAGTTGACGAATTCCAACTGCGTTTTAGCCGACAAACATTTCAAAACCAAAGAGATGTTCAGTTTGTTATCAAAGAAGAAAATCCAGCAAACAGAAAAGCTGGAACCAGAACATTTTTGGCATTTTTGCTTAAAAATGGATTAACCGATTATGAAAATTGTTGCCGATAAATATTCTGTGGACTGATTAATTGATTAATCAGCTAATTGTTTAAAACGGAGAAAAATTCACAAGGTCCAGATTTAATATCGATTCAGTTAGGGATATTTCTGTAACAATACCAACTTTGCTTGGATATGAAAGAGATTCTCAGAGAACTAATGCTGTAAATTGTACAAGGAACCCTCTAACTTATTAAAAAAATTAATGTTTACATCAAGCATTGACCCTTTAAATCACCTTTAACAGAGCTGATATTTCCACTCAGACGCCCGGTGTTTCCCCGACCATTACATTAGAAATAAATATACAGATATAAAACTGAGAAATTTTAGAAGCTGGAACTAGTAATAATAATAAAAATAATAATTTTCTGTCGCTTGACTGATGGCCAGAGTATTGAAAACTACTGAAAGTTGGCATTGAATATCTCATCAGATTTGTAATGTTTTCTTATTCTCTGATCAGAGATTTCCTTATTTATGACAAATAATTTGCCAATTTTAGACTATTTTATTTAGGCAAAGTTCTTTTATGCAGCCCTACGATCGATCCCGCGATGACTTCAGCACTAAAACTGCGTAAACAACAAGCAAAAGTTAGAAAGTTACGGGGAGAAACGCTGATCAGAGTTAATGTGCTGTATCTCTGAACGGCAGCTGTGCTGTAAGTCTACAGAGTTCCCTGCTGAGCCTCTGGTGTCGGGACTTGCACACTAATGCCGAAGATGCTTGTGTTAAAGCGACTGAGTGGATTAGTTGGTGGCATCCAGACTGCAGAGCTGTTCTCAGATCAGACTTTCTGCTCACCTGCCCTTAATGCCACACTTAATTAAAGGCGGCGGCGGCGGCGGCGGCGGCGGCGGCGGCGGCGGCGGCGGCGTGGCAGGACCTCCAGCGGCTGCCCGCTCCTCTGAGCGCCCTGCCCTGCCGTCAGCCGGAGAGGAGCCTCTTTATATGGAAATGAGCCCGAGACACTCCGGCCCCGCGGAGCCCAGCCAGGCGGGCTTCTCACCAACAGCAGGACAAACGGAAACTTGGCCTGGACGAGACCACAACTCAACACGGACGAGCCAGCAAGCCTCTTCTGACTCTGCTGGGCTATAAACTACGAGTCCCAGGCAGAGTGGATCCTCGGCCAGATGTTAACACGCCGTCAGCGCTCCTGATGATTTACGCCAGGCCGTGCTGCGCTGCAAGGCGAGGAAGACGAGGCCGGGAAAACGCCAACTTCAGCCGAACGACTGCTGCTACTCTGGCTCTGTGTGGACTGCTGGTAAACTGGCTCTGGGTAAAACTGGTTTACCATGGCGGTTTCAGTGGTGGACAAGTTTAGCGGACCATATCGTTTTAGTCATCCACCATGTGAAAAACAAAACAAAACATCAACTGGTGCCAGTAAAAATAAGCAACTTATAGAAAACAGAACAGAAATATGGATAGATTAATCACTAATGAAAATAATAATTAGTTACAGCTGCAAGTCTAACCTGATAAAGCTACAGGAAACTTGATCTACAATCGTTCCTTCTTAATCAATACAAAAGACTGTAGTTCGGCTTTTCTATAGCAGGTCTAAACGGCAGGTCAGTGGCGGCGTTGCTGTCATATGCAAATAAAATCAACAACGCCACATAAAGAACGGAAACAAGCTCAAAAACAAATGGCTCGGGGTTTTTAAGGTGACAGTGACGGTAACAAAAGAATCCAGCAGACCGTCGCTGGACTGAGTCAGGTGATCTTTAACAGCCATTTTCAGTCTGGTTCACCGCATTCAACCCGACAAATATCTGCTGTTTCTTAACCAAAATGTGCCGAACAGTGAAGGAGCGTGAACACGCTACAAATACCTGCATTACACCGATGTTATGTGATAACATGTAATAAGTGTGTGTGTGTACCGGAGGCAGAGAGGGAGATGGACACGTTACTTTAATGATGCCAAGAAGACACTTAATGTTACACGTCTGCCAAGCAGTCGTCAGAGTGAAGCGCTCCAGCTGTTGAATGAATTTAATGATAACACATTTACTATCTCTGCAGCCTGTCAGCTGCAGCTCCTGAATGAGCTCGTTTACTGAGCCACGCTGCTTCTCTGTGGAGTCCCGGCTGAAACGTGCGATACATCGGTCTGGGTGTTCAGCCTAAATACTTCTTTGGTGCCAATTAAAATGTGTCAATAGCACTGACTATTGAAAACTATTAAGCACTGAAGTTGACATCAAATGCCTGGTCAAATATGTAATCTTGTTTGATTGGTCAGTGACAGGATGCTTCCTGATTTAATTCATAAATTTGCATTACTGGTACTACTTAGGCAGCACTCTTGTACAACCGCTTGTGTTAAACAACATTTAACATTTGAGAAGTTCCACATCTGAAATGTTCTTTTGGCATTTCAGCGTGTCCAAAAAAAGGAAGACTTTTGGTACTGGTATCTTATCCGCAATGGTAACAACAATTTTTAAAATCCTACCCGACCCGAGCAATGCGTACACATATCCTTTTTCTTCTTCTTCTCATTTGGAATAAATTTATTGGAATTGTAAAAGTTTCTTCTGTAATATTTACTGCTCATCACAACACAGATGTCAGAGCTCTGTCCATATAATGAAACTGTCATTTACAGCATTATTGGACAGACAGGAACTGTCCGCATCTGGGATGAAACAACTCAGACCAGTGTTTGAACCGGGAAATGTAGATTAAATATAGACGATTAAATTAAGTAAAGAAACAGCAGGTAACACGTTTAACACCTATTTAGTTTCATGTGCTGCTTAAAGTCCTGGAAAATTAAGTAGTGAATGTACAGCTACTATCATCATCCCCCCCTGGTGCTGAAGTGAAACTCTACAGTGAGCTTACAGCGTTTCAGCCCTCTAACATGTCTGTATACTAGAGATAAATAAGCCTCATTCAACTTCGACCTGCTGACGGACGCGTCGCCGCAGGCTGAAGCCTGAGCGCTCACCGAGGCGTCCGTTTGTTTAGGAACACTGTGAGAACACGAGGCGCCTGTGAATTTATAGTTTCTGCTGTCGTCCTAGACCGGGATCAGCGTTAAGCTTGTGTTGCCCGCCCCCGAGCTAGAGAGAGAGACAGATAAAAGAGAGAGACCGGGATCAGCGTTAAGGGTTTTTTCACTGGCCCGGTTGGGCAAGTGGGTCAGAAATTTACTTGCCCGAAGTCAATTTTTACTTGCCCCCTATACAAATCGTTTTATTTATTAGCGGCTATCAAACAACAACAAAAACTAACATTAATTGTCATGTTTAAAGTTTATAAATAAAGTACATGAATCAGAACAAGGACTCAGCGCGTCATAGATGCACAGCAACAAACATTGCATATCGGAAATCCTTAACTGTGAGTGATGAATTATCTACATAAACTTTACCGGCCGCCGTTTGCTCGTGAGTAGGGATGGGCATCGTTGGATGAACGACAGCCAGACTGCGACTTCCTTGACTTGCAAAGCGATCTTTTAAATTGACAGATGTGCGTAATTCACGGCACAATTCAAACTGGATCAAAAAATTATTTGTCTCTCGCCTTATTATTTATTTTTTCCCCGAAATAAGGTCCCATGGGGGACACCAGAAGGGGAGGGGCTTGGCCTCTCTATAGAGTTCTTCAAGTCACCTGGTGAAAATTCCTGTATTTTTTCATATCACAGTATATATGGCAGGGGAAAAAATATGGCAATGTCAGCTTTTTCCAATCTCGTGCAGCCCTAAAACATACTTTCTAAATCAACTATTTCTCCATTTTTGACAGGGACCAGTTGCCAGGCAACCAGCAGAGACTCCAGCGAGATACTGGTCTCACAGGTTACTTGTTTTTACACTTTAAACAAACAACATGTAACGTGTTAATCGGTGGGCGGGGCTAGCTGTTTCTCCCTGTTTCCAGTCTTCATGCTAAGCTACGCTAACCAGCTGCTGGCTGTAGAGTTATATTTACCACACAGACATCAGAGTGCTATCAGTTTCCTCATCTAAATCTCTGCCAGAAAGCGAATAAGAAATATTTCTCAAAAATAGAAGCTCTAATCCAGCTCTCACTGCCTTCCCTCTCCCCTGTAGGTCAAAGGTCACACTTTCAGGGTCTGCTCTCTCTCAGATCACCAGCTCTGCTCCAGCAGAGGTCAAAGGTCAAAATTTAACCAATGCTGCATCACGCCCAGACCATCATGTTGGATGCTATGTTGAACTGAACATAAACCGCGGTCTGTGGTTTACTTACAGGGTGATGGAAATGTTCATTGTGTCGGTTAGGACGATGTCACCGGGCCTTCTGTTGCCGGGACCGACCGCTGACCCAGCCTCTCTGTGGCGACTTCGCTAAATTGGCTAGATTTGAATTTCTATCGCCCCCGGTCAGCCCTAAACTACTTTTAAACTTTTTGCTTGCAGATGCCGTAGTCCGCTAACCGCTTTCACTACTTCAGCAGCCTGTTAGACGCTTCCACTGCGTCTCCACCTGATGTCTGCCGGCTGTCACCTGCCGGGAGACAAACTCAGTTTCTCTTCTGTTTGAAATGTCTCGAGGCTGCCAAAGACTTCTTCGGGTTTACAGTGTGCAGAGCAGGAGGAGACAAACCAAAGTGAGAAGATAATAAACAGCTGAAGACTCTATAAATACTAAATACCACCTTTATGGTTTTATAGTCAGCAATAAATGTCTCCGTGTGGTTATCACCTGTGAGCTTAAAGTGAAAAGAAGAGGACTTAACGGTGGCTTCAAATGTAGAGATTGCAGTTTGAAGTAAAAAAAATATATATATGTTTAAGGTAAACAGTACTGGGGGAAAACATCTGGACTAGATTTATCCAGATGCAGAAGTTCAGTGTTAAAGGAATAGTTCAACATTTTGGGAAATTTGTTTATTTGCTTTCTTGTTGAAGAAACAGCTTTAGAGGTGCAGGTTGTCTTAATTTTGTTACCTTTGGACAGAGCCACGCTAGCCGTTTCCCCCAGTCTTTATGCTAAGCTAAGCTAATCGGCTGCAGCTTCACACTTAACTTACAGACACGAGAGTTGTATTAAAATAAACATATTTCCCAAAATGTCTAAAACTATTCCTTTATCACAAATCAAACAGTCGAAAGATCCGTAAAGAGGCACTTTACGCATGAAAGCATGAAAAAAAAACGTTTTCTTCAGAAATTCTCTCGCAACAACACTTTTAAAGTCAAAATAGCTTCAACAACTGCACTTACTAACACCCTGAGCTGCAACAAAGCACTACATGTTTTTGTGTACTTTGCTGTTTAAATAATTCCTCACTCGAGGGACAAACAACATGTAGCCTTGAACTAAAAGCTACACCAACACTAAGTCAAAACACGTCTAACAAACCACCAACAAACGCAGGAAATCACTGTGATGGCGGCAGGGCGAGGTGGCGACGTAACGTCAGCTCAGAGAGGTGTTTCAGCAGCAGGACCATCACTGCAGGGCAGCTCTGGGGTCGGGGGGTCTGGGGTCTGGCTCTACCCCTGTTTAACCCCTGACCCTGCTGCTGTCCAGCCAACAATACATCAGGCCGTCATGTCAACTCAAGATACTTTACGGCCTTTTTAGACAGAAACATAAACAGACAGAACAAAGGCTGAATTCTGCTCATCTGTCGAGGCGTTAGTCGTTACGCACAACATTTACAGCTAAAATAAATCAGGCAAACAACAGATATTTGATTATAATTGATTAACAGTTTTAACCATTTTGATCAGCCAGCGCTCGGGTCTGTGTACTGGCTTTCTGTGTATCAGAGAACTGATTTTAAATACTACTGGTTTGTACTGCTGGTTTAGAAAACACTGACTGGTTTAGGGCCTCAATACATTCTCTGCCATTTCTGTCTCTTTTTCAAATTTGGGACTATTCATTTATATATCGCACTGCCTTTTTAAATGTTTATTTTATTCTTTTTAAATGGTGTGTTAAATGCTTTTTTCGGTCTCATGTAAAGCACTTTGAATGTCCTCGTTGTTGAAACGTGCTATACAAGTAAACTTGCCTTTCGTTCTCTGGTTCCAGCTTCTAAAATCTGAGGACTTCCTGCTTTTCTCCGTTTTATAAACACTATAAACTGACTGTTGGTCAGACATCTGAAGAGGTCACATTGGGAAAATGTGATGGGTCATTTTCACATTTTATGGACTAAAACATTAATCAAATAATCCACAAAGATTAATTGATAGACAATTTGTAGTTGACTGTTACTGTTGTAGCATCAGCACAACAATAGATGAATCAGACAGTTATTCATTTATTATGAACCCCATCTAATCATGTTTACACCTCGGTTGGCACTGGAAATAGTTTTTGACCCTTTCGTCAACCTGCTACATCTTCCAACAACTAACAAATAATAAACACAGGCTTTACTGGTCTCGGCCTTTCACTGGGCCTTGTTGACAGAAAGGAAAATACAGAACAGCACCAGCCTTAGCCTTTAAATACCAACAGCACTTCCGGCAGTTATAGAAATGCAGAGCTTTCCCTGAAACTGTACAGCCGTCTCGAAAGGTGAAGTTTAAAAGCCTGCGAAGCCGTTCAGACAGTCAACTCCATCAAAGCAGCATCCTGTAAAACTCGCAGCCAATATAAAATATTTATTAACATTTTTTCTCTGTAAAATTCAATATGTCTGAAGCGAACGTAAGACCTTTTAAAGCTTTGAGTTTGGATAAGACCTGCAGACAGAGCTGCCTGCCAAAGTGAGTTTTCTGATTTAATCAGCATTCCCTGAAGAGGAAATGATCAGTCTGCAGAGGAGGGAGTCCGCCTCGGATCGGTCCCGTTGCCCTCTCAGCTGTGCATCGATCTGGCCTCCTTTCTGCAAAGCCTCGTTCAGACGGCTCGTTACTGTTCTTTTGTTTGCAGGTCAGTTCTTGACTGATAGTGGCCACGTTGTGAACAGACAAACAAGACAACTGGACTTCAGAAATAACTGGAATTGAGAAAACTTTTCTCACTATCTGAATGAATATTGAGAGAGCAATTTTATCAGGATATATATCAGATCATAAGTCATCAGCTGTTAGACAGGCGCATTGAATCTTGAAACTATGAGCACTATCATCCATTTGCAGGAAATCGTAGAAAAGGTTTAGGTCGTAGTCGTCTGGACGCTGTTTTCAGAATCAAGACGTTTCGGCTCCCATCCGGAAGTCTTTCTCAATTGTGAAAAAATGGGACGGGAACTAGAAATTTAAGCTACTCTGTGTTACATAAGCCCCGCCCTCAGGGAGGAGTCTACCTGAGTATCTGTTAATTAGCTAGTTTCACCTGAAACTGACCTAATAGTTTCCATTATGGCCCAGTAATCAGTAATCAGGCCTGTTGTTTTCTGGCTGCACCTCCCTCATCACTGTTAAGTACCTGATTAGCATGTGATTGGCGTGACCAAGGTGTTAAAACACTGTGGTAGACTTTGGGCAGACTGAATCTCAGACCACCATTTCTGTTCAAAGAGGGGTTTTCTTTTTTCACAAAAATGGCTTCTTTGACTCCCCTACGATAGAAGACTCCTGGACGAATGAGGGACTACACCGTCTCATTTGCAGGAAATGAAAGAAAATATGAGCCACACGGCGAGTGCAAAGTGTTCATTTTGAATGTATGACTGTGCAAAAGGAAAGCAGCACAGAGCGAATTCTATTCATAATTCATAAAAACCGATGTCAGGTTGGAAACGCAGCACAATTTTGCGTGTGTTGAACAGCAGCAGAGATCCAGGGCCTCTGTGATCAAACTGCTGATCAGTCAGAGCTTTCAGGGAAAACTCCACCAGACTGCAGCTCTGCTTTCTACACCGTAATTGCTGTGATGTGCTGAATCAGCAGAGTTGCAGTAATCAGTATTTTGGTCCTTTTCAATGGCCGTTACATGTAACATTAGGGTTAACTGTTGTTATCGTCAAAAGTATCACAAAAACAAGGGAAAGATCTGTGGTGAGCAGTTCAAGCAGCAGGAATCAGCTCCTTCAGAATTAAAAAATCCTTTGCAGTAGTCATTTGTTGCTTATAGTACTCTGCTCAGGCTTTAGCTAATTGAAGGCCCCGATACGCTCCAAAATGGATGCAGTTCTGTTTACTGTACTGGCTGTCTGCGCACACAGACGTCACACGTGTGCAGTCGGTGCATGTGATCCCAACGGTCATGAATTTTAGGCTTTACGCCCACGGCAGATGAGACAGTTTTACATCACAGACCCTCACGTGCCACTGTGGCGGCGCAGACGTGTAAAGCATCACCCAGGAAGGCCGGTCCGAGCAACTGATCCGGTTTATAATACGCTGAGACGGGATTTTACAACTCTGGAAAGTTATAACGGCGTTAATTATTTCATCTAAAGCGTAGAAATGCAGTCTCTACGTTACAAAGTAATCTACCTGGATTGTGTGTTTGCCAGGTGGCTTTACGCTGCGGCAAAAGTCGAGCCAGGTCCGACCTTTTTGCCGGACGACCCTGAGGTGTTTCGCCGGAGCCCTGTGCGTCTTCGACTGGGTGGCCCCATTCAAATTAACGAGAGGGCTGCATCTTTTCACACGAGGCTAAAGTCGGTCTGAACACGGCCTAAGGCAGGCTACCACAACTATGCTGTTCCACGCTGAAGATCACACTCAGTCATGTGAAAGTATATTCTGCTGTGTAGAAGAGCACCCAGTACATCAGCGCCTGCTTTTCACCAACATCATTAAACTACAAATTACAGCAGCAGACGCTTTGCCTGGACAAAGCTGCACTTTGTGACCAGTTTCTCAACCCAGTAGGTTTGTTTGTACTTCTTACTCGTGAATAATAAAAGAATACAATACACATAGGATGTTGTGTCTTCCCACTGAACTATCTTTGTAAATAATTTATTCGCAGATGCAACCGAAGTACAGCAGCTCAACGAGGACCACAGGGTCACGCTCCGTCAGTAAACACACGGGTAAATCCCAGCTGACGTTTGATTTTACTCATGGTCAGTCAGATGATTTTTAAATAGAAGCACACTGAAAGCAGGCTCAAACAGAAGCTAATAAGGAAGAAACCACCAGCTGCACTGACGCGTCTGCCTTCGCACATTTTCACTTTTTTTTTTTTTTTTTTTTTTTAAACCATATTCAGCGCTGCAGCTTTCAGGCAAAAAGAACCAAAAGGCATTAATCCCAAACTCCTGCATCAGTCTGTAAAGAGCAGCAGTACGCAGCTGTCAGCACACTGAGGCCGACCATCCTGCTGTCAGCAAATCACAATCAACCGGGACACAGCGAAGGCCTTCTTCAGTCACTGCTCCACTTCTGTTTACTAATGAGACCAGCAGGGCGAAGGAAGTGAAAGCTAAACCACTACATCTGAGCCTCCGAAACAGGTCTCTCGCTCTCGACATAAAAGGGGGACGTCCTCCATTTTGTGGATACGTTTTTTGTTTTTGTTTTTTACAAGAAAAAAAGAAAACCTTCACCTGCAAGCTTTGTCATGCAGCCGTCACTGCCAGCGGAGGAAAACACCCGCATCCAGTTTCAGCACATAAAGAGGAATATGTGATAAGAACATACCAAGTAATATAAAAATCAGACTTAAACTAAATTTTTTACATTAACTGGAAACATTTTAATTATTAATATAATATAAATTTATAATTTGTCACGAGTCTTGTACTTTTCTTTCTTTAGACCCGATACACACCATTGCTGTTCAGGTATAAAAATAAATGCGATTTTATATCTCAGGCCGAGCAGTTTCACATGCTTACCATGTCCTAAACCTCTTCGCACAGAAGCAACTCTGACGCCTTGAAATGTGAATCCTAGACAGGCATAAAAACATCAACCCACAAACTCCACCAGCAACACAACGACATCTCTGATAGAAAAGGCCTGGAGCTTTCGCCTGCTGCCTGAAAAAGAAACCAAACCATGAAACTGTTCTCTGTCTCAAGTCTCTGCTGTGTAGTCTCGTCCTCCCAGTCTGGATCTACCGGTGACCTGCTCAGGCAAACAGCTGCGGGGTCCGAAACACCTCATTTAAATGCTATCGCGGTTGTCTGTGTGTCAGATGAGTTTCAGCAGTGTCACGCCCTTGAAATCTGTGAAAATACGCCTGTAGGTTTTAAAAATGAACGGGTACATTGCTGCAATTCTTAATATCTTTGTGTTTTTATCAATCCATTATTAGTGATGGATATATTCAAATATGTAGGTATTAACGATACAGTGTAGCCTGATGACTAACTCATTATTGCAATAATTCATCAAGATTTATGCTTAACATTACTTATAACAACTAAACAATACAAATGAATTGTGAAAGATTTTACACAGTATCAAAGACCAGAACCTGAGGGTTGGTACTACTGATGGGTGAACAAAGTTAAAGCCTGGTGGCATATATTATATCAGCCATAATGTAACATGTGCAAACGCTGCCTCTTTAGTGGAGCAGTTTATACTCCAACCAAGCTGAATTATATAAGCCTGGATGGTGATACACAGCTAATATGAAAGCCTCCTCCATTTTGGACTCTCTGGCTCCCCGTTTCCTCAAAGGTCAGCTCTGTCAGGATGGTTTGCTATTGGTCAACAGTGCAAATTCCTTGTGTCAAAGTTGAACTCTACACAAAAGCTCAACAAGGATTTCTTTCACTTCCGCGAGTAAACCCACTAATCAGGTTCTTCCATCAAACTGAATTGATTTCTGGCCAAAATGTTGTTGCTATAAATGCTGGAGTGAACAGGCCCAAAGACTTTCCCAGATTTGAGACCAGGACCTTGATGCTTGTAATCTCACTTTTTTTCCTAAACATTTCCTGTCACTCTCTACGGTCAACAACGCGACGACAAACTCCGTACGGTCAACAACAACGCGACGACAAACTCCGTACGGTCAACAACGCGACGACAAACTCCGTACGGTCAACAACACGACGACAAACTCCGTACGGTCAACAACAACACGACAACAAACTCCGTACGGTCAACAACAACGCGACAACAAACTCCGTACGGTCAACAACAACGCGACAAAAAACTCCGTACGGTCAACAACAACGCGACAAAAAACTCCGTACGGTCAACAACAACGCGACAAAAAACTCCGTACGGTCAACAACAACGCGACAACAAACTCCGTACGGTCAACAACAACGCGACAACAAACTCTGTACGGTCAACAACACGACAACAAACTCTGTACGGTCAACAACACGACAACAAACTCTGTACGGTCAACAACAAACTCTGTACGGTCAACAACAAACTCTGTACGGTCAACAACAACACGACAACAAACTCCGTACGGTCAACAACAAACTCTGTACGGTCAACAACAACGCGACAACAAACTCCGAACGGTCAACAACACGACAACAAACTCCGTACGGTCAACAACAAACTCTGTACGGTCAACAACAACGCGACAACAAACTCCGTACGGTCAACAAGACGACAACAAACTCCGTACGGTCAACAACGCAACGAAGGCAAAATGGCAACAAAAAGGTGTCTAAAGTGAAATGACATTCAAACAGTTAAGGTTTTATGCCAAGGCCGGCAATCTGGTCACCTCTGACTGAGGGGGCTGCTTGTATCAGCAGCCTGTTCAGCCTGCATCCATGTGGACTCTCTCTACTGGACATTACTAAACACCCTCCGTCCGACTGATTATCCCCCGGGTGTGCAGCTCTGTCAGCTGCTCTGCCGTCAGCACACTGCAGAGCTTTGACAGCATACGTACGAGTTCTGCTACGAAATGAAAGTGACAAACGAGGAGCCACTCCACATGCTAAAATCTACATACTGATGAGGAACATTACTACTGACACTCCTTAACGGTTTAAGATATGAGTTTAAACTCCAGCTATTCGTGTTAAAAAGGAAAGACGTGTGTTGAGATAGAGACGAGTCATCCCAACCTGCTTTATCAGTTTTAAGCGATCCCACATGTGTCAGCTTTTTGTTTCTATCCTCGACCTTCACCACACACGTGGCACATGACGAAACGTGTCCAGCTGTGATCTGTGATCAATGGCATCACTTCCTGATTAAGGATGTTATTTGCAATGAACTGATTGAAATTTAGATATGTACGTGTTATTTTTGTGATTTACTATCAAAATATTTGCGATTAATCAATAATGAGCAATGTTGAAATACCAGCAAGACATTTCCGATGAGCAGGGTGCATAGATGTTTCATCAACTTATATTTCAGACTATAAAAGACCTTTTAATGCCAAGTGGAACTGAAAACAGAGAGACAGACAAATAGAAAACAAATAGAGCACCGCTTGATTGGCCAGATATAGCCAAACCTGTGCCGGCCAAATTTACACAGCAGCACAGACAGTAACCGACTGCTGTCACAGCCACACACACACACAAGCTAAAACAGGCTGGACTTTCTTCACCGTGAGTGAAGAAGAAACAAAGTTCGCAATTTGTAATACCTGTAAGGCCAAAATAAACCATGGAGGAACAACCACGAAACACATTCAGGACAACAAACTTAAATCAGACACTTAAAAACACCATCACGCTGCTGAACATGCCCAATTTTAAGAAGCTAGCAAAGGCAATGCGGCTAAAACGAAAGCTAGCGAGAGTGCAGAGCCAGCCACAAGCCAGCAGCCGCTGCCATCTTTCATTGGTATCAACAATGAAAAGGCCAGCGCACTGCTCGCTGGGTGGAAGAAGAAGAAGAAGAAGAAGAAGTCCTTCTACACGGTCAAGAACTGCCAGGGTCCCACACTGCTGCCAATCTAACAGCCATAGGTAGGCTATGTGTTTGCCTGGCTACATCTGAAACAATAATTTGACCCATCCTTCTCGTCTTTGTCCGATTATGCGAAAGGTACAAGAATCGCTACTCTTCAGCAGACGTTAAGGATCAAGTGGAAACAGGTGCTTGGAGGGGGAGACCAGACACACACCTGAGGAACCTGTTACAGAAGCATCGACAGTACCTGGGGACCTGCCGCAGAAGCACCTGCATCCAAAAAGACACGTAGTCTACTGTTTTCAGTACATGGCGAAATACTGAAGGAGAATTCTGGAGCGACTGCTGGCCAGCCCTTCGTCTGCGCAGGTACAGAGTCACCTGTCCGAGCTGCCCATCAGCAGAAGCGAAAAAGCACCGACCTACTGGAGGATCAATAAAGATGGTTTCCCTGCACTGGCTCCGCTTGCCCGAGCATACCTCTCTGCCGACAGCGAGCGCTCGTTTAGCTTGGATGGGCCGACCATCTGGTGACGAGGCAGAGACGCTTCTGTTTGTGAAGAAAAACTTGCCTTTAATGTTCAGGTGATTGCATTAGGCCTACATATGTTGACAACAGCCTTCTGTTTCTATGTTGCACCTGTTTTCATTTGGAAAAAGTACAAATACTGCACTTCACTACATTTTTAGTAGTTTGTAAGTTGACAACAACTACGCTCGTTACTGTACGTAAGTGCAATAAAACTTCAGCGAGTAAAAACTTTATCAATACACCTGTTGAACAATCATAAACGTCAGGTAGAAAGCGATATTTTAATCTGCTCTGTCTGCAGTCTCATGTTTCACACAAGCACAGCGAGCTAGCTCAGCTAATAGGGAATTGTTACAAACACGCTAAAACTAAGCTGTCTGTGTGTAATGTTAGGAATGAAAAAGAACCTAACGATAGCCATTCCTACTGAAGAGAAAATGGCGGCGGGTAAAGACAAAGTTTATTTAGATAATTTATCACTCACTTACAGTTAAGGAGTCCATCTCTAGGGAGATGGGGGTGGGGGTCATACCATTTTCAATATGCAAGAACGTTTGTTGCTTTGTATCTATGACACACTGTGTCCTGGTTCTGATTCATTTACTTTATTTATAAAGAATAAACATGACAATGTACTTTAATTTTGGTTGTTATTTGTTAACTGCTAATAAATAAAACTATTTGTATAGGAGGCAAGTAAAAATTTAATTCGGGCAAGTAGATTTCTGACCCACTTGCCCAACCGGGCCTGTGGAAAAAACCCTTAACGTTGAACCCAGCTGCCTCTCTCTCTCTGGCTCCGAGGCAGAGTTCAGTCTGCGGCCGGGGGGATGCAACAGCTAAACTCCAGTTAACACCCTGAGATCTGCACCGCCCTGGCCTTTATCTCCTTCTCCCTCTCTCACATGTCGCTTAGAGAACACGTCTGTTTCTAAGTGAAACGTAAATTATCAAAGTGTCTGTAGGCGGTGGCCAAAAACCACATTTCATACAACCCTGTGTTTTCTGTTTAACTGCTTTATCTCCATCTGGTTGTTTAACTGCTGGTGAAACGGAGGCCTCAACGCAGCAGGACCAAAACAGAAGCATGTTCAAATATAGTGCAAGATACAAAGAGGTGCAAACTTCCTACAGCTTGTTTGCTTGTTATGCTTGCCTTCTGAGACCAATGCTTGGACATCTTTTCGGGTAAGATCACAGAAAAATAGAGATGCCTCAAGCCGATCTTAAGGATCAGGTGATCCGGACATGTTTTAATGGATCGGTATCGGCTAAAATGAACCCCATCAAATGTAAAGTGAGGGTGATGGTGCGGAGAAAACGTACAGAAATGTAGTCAGGTAGACTTTATGTCAGCGTTAAGTCACCAGTTATTGTTTAGCAGAGGTGGTAATCAATTACCATAATGGCTAATTTAATTGCTGCACAGTAAATATATAATGTGACCGATCAAACGCTGCCCTCACTTTAGCAGAGTCAGCCAGATCCTGACATATCTTGTATTGGGATCGTTACAAGAAGGTTGCCTAAACATAAAACACTCTTAATATATATAATGGCTTCTGTTGTGTGAAAGAGTGCCACTGTGTTTTAGTTCATTCAAGTGTATCTTTTGATTTAGTTAGAGGCGATCCTTATTTCAGTCGAAGCAGCCTGCCTCTGCTGCGACACAGCGCAGGAAAACCTGCATTAGTTCCCGTGGCGGCGACCGCGCTCAGAGCAGACCGGTGCTGGCGAAAGGTTAGCAGTGGAGTTGTCTAGTGGCAGTAAATGTACAATGTAGATTACAGTTTGCCCGTGAATAAACGCTGCAGCTCGTCAATACCCAAGATGTTCCCGCGTCTTGCTTCCCAGCTGCTGGGTAAAAGTGAAGGGGGTTAGCCCCGAGGTTAGCATCACCTTCAGCCCTTCCCTGTGCTTCCTGACGGTCTGAAAGCTGCAGCAGGAACGGTTAACACCATGCTTAAGTTATCTCATTAAGCAGATCACGAGATTATTAATATATTTTAAATACTAGTCATAGTGATAAACTACTCTTATTAGCTTCGTACTTTATTGCTTTTAACTCACGATGTTACGATGGTAGAGGGCTTAGTGGTCAGTGGCAGTCAGGCCCAACCCTACCCCCGGTGTCCTCATACTGCTGCAGGGCTGAGCTGGATTCATAGCTTGTTATGCCGCCGCAAATCTCTATCACTGCGGCTAATGCTAAGATAACTAGCGGAGGCCAATTAGTATGACTGACTGCTGCTGTAGCTGCGATTAGACTATGGACATGGCTATAGATATCGACTACTGTTGCTTTATATAGTAGCTATTGCTGTTATGATTCGCAAGACTGCGACACGTTTTTAATGTGTAACACTTAACTACATGCCAGTGTGAACTGACGGGCTTTAACTGGCTGAGCGTTGTGGTGGAGCCACTCCTGAACTCCTCTGGTGTATTGGCTACGCATCTGACACATTTTATTATCTGGATTTACAACACCACGTGGCCAATGTTACTATCTTATGTGCTGTAAGAGTAGCCAGCCAGTCACAATCACGATCACAGCATTGTTTTTTATTCTTACCCTGATATTCAGACTGAATTGCCATTTTTGTAAATTCATCATTCAGGCTGTAATTGTGTTCATATTCACCACTTTCGGTTTGGGAGAGGGGGATATTTTGTCCTAACCCATCAGTAGTAGTTGACATGTCCGTCCCCTCGACATCACGTTTAGTTGACGTGGAGGCTGCAGCTAGTGGCTAGCTTAATTTCTTTCTGACAAATGAAGAAATATGGCGATTTAAGGGTTGTTACTTCTGCAGGTTTTCCTGTGCAGCCGATGCCATTTTCTGCCTCTGGCACAGGAAAACAGCCGTCAAAAACCTGACACGTGGCAACCATTTAGAGATCTGGGACCAATCTTTCTTAACGTAGCTAATCATGATACAGAGTTTTGCCATGTAAGTTACCAATACAAAGCATCTACTAAGTCAGACTTCTAAATATTACTAAGAATTCAGCTGAAAATGACCAGTTCCAGTTTGTCTTCCGCTTACGATTCAGTGCAATGTAGTATAAATGATTTAATGTGTGATTTTTCTTTACTGGAAGAGATATGGATCCAAGGTCTTCTGGTTATTCTGATGTTTATCTATCACCACTCTAATCCCTCCTGACTGGACGTCAGTCGGCTGCTCTGATTCTCTGGAGGAGGCGGCAGAGCTGCTGATGTTTGCAGCAGTTCATCAGCTCAGGTAACTCCGCTGAGCTCCCTGAGTCATTCAGCGCTGCAGCCGTCACTGAAGGACCTCCGGGGCTGTTTGTGGCAGAGCGCTGGGCAGGCGGGTTGGGGTGATGGCAGGTCATGTAGCTCTCAGCAGCGCTTTCTTCCTGTCTGACTGGCCTCCCAGGAGGAGCAGACAGATCCGCTCATTTCAGCTTCCTGTCGGTGTCCTCCTCCAGGGCAGGCTGGCTCAGCGGTCCTGTTAACCCGACCGTCACACAACACTACAGACGTCTGCACAGTACTGCAGATAATAATAGTGTGGAATTCTGTGTGTCCACAGCTACTAATGTACACTTCACTGATACTAAATTGCTTATGGAGGAGCTTGTTCATTTGTGTGTGTGTGATAATGGTGATGTGCTTGCACAGTGCTAAGAAGTGGCTTGACGTCTATCACCCACACAGTAAGATTAAGGAAGTGAGATTGACATGATTGCACCGGCTGTTTAAAGTGGAACTATGTTAAAGAGTAAAACATGTGGTAAAAAGTAAGTAAGTTGTTTTATTTGGGCTACCGGTCCGAACACATTACCTCCCCATCTACAAACTTTTTGTACTCTTTTGAAAAATGTGCACG
Source organism: Siniperca chuatsi (assembly GCF_020085105.1). Classification (NCBI taxonomy): domain Eukaryota; kingdom Metazoa; phylum Chordata; class Actinopteri; order Centrarchiformes; family Sinipercidae; genus Siniperca; species Siniperca chuatsi. Next base: position 32,074,167 of record NC_058045.1, on the reverse strand, counting down.
GAAATAACATTCAAAGTGCCCAATATCTGAAAAGTCTGCTAGAATGGCTCGTTTGTGCATGGCGTAACTCCTGATGTGATACTCTCCTACATCAATGATAGTGACGTGTCGGTCGCGAACGAGTCAACTCTATGAGCCCTTAAGTGAACAATGGGAGCCGGCTCTGGGGCAACACCCCCCCCTTTTGTTTCATATTATATTATACAAATTAAACTGAAATATATACAATACATGTCTCTATAGAGTTGCACAATTATTTATTAGCCATAGCCTACTATTTCATCAGTAGGGTGTTATTCTTGTTATACAACTAGGATAGCTATACTTTACATTTCTTACTTTTTAACCATCAGTATGATGAAGAATCTTGCATGCTTATGTCGTGCAACAAATAAGTAATTACGTGGTATGTAACTGAGGCAGTGACCAGCAGAAGTGGTACTTAATGAAGAGCCGTTTGGGAGCCATAAGAACCGGCTCCCTTCAAAGAGCCGTAATTCCCATCGCTAATTAATAATCACAACACGTGTGATTTTAGTATGCATGATATATCACAATCATCTACATCCTAGATGTACCTGAAGCAGGGAATGAAATTAGCACCTGCCAAATACATGGCTGTGGCAGGTAAAAATGTCAGGTCACCTGCCACCATGGCAGATTAGGTTTTTCCTTATATTAATAAATATTGTTTTCGTTAAGAATAGTGAGGGATTAAGGTTACATGATATATTCCATATTTCTTCTGTCAGGTACCACTGACTCGTGTTTACAATTCTAAAGCGGTCTACATAGATTTCAGAAGTGGCAGACAAAAAACCTGAGTGGCCGGTAGAAATATTAAGGTAACCTTAATATGGCAGGTGAGGAAAAAACTTCATTTCAGGCATTCAATACATTTTTTCCCCACACAAAGCAGAACTCAAACCTGCGTTGTCTGTATTCACTGCATTGCGATGAGCTTCATAGAAAACTGAGATAAAACACTTTGCACCAAAGTACAATTTTTTCAATGTCAACCAACCAGAAACTGGCAAAAAGCTGAAATGAGTTCAGAGATCAAATATCAGCAGGAGAGGAAGGAAACACCTCTGCTTCAGTGGTGCAACATAATGCATTACAATACTTGTGCCAGAGTGCCATTATAATATCACAAGAGACTGAACCACAATATATCTTAATATTCTTTCCCCCCCATTCAGTCTGCACTGAATGTCAGATCGTGGACATCATGTCATGGAGAATTAAAAAATAAATGAACAGACACTAGACAGTTAGCTCTGTAATGAAACAACATGAAATCAAGTTCTGCTTTAAATCCGTGGTTGGTGTATCACTCCTTCAATGGCTTTTACTTGATCCCAACAAAAGTGTCTTCGATTGCTGGAGCCGGACCTTACGACAGACTGAGGGATGACAGGATATGTCTGTGGAGGACATGCGCGATCTTATCCAAAATTCAACAGTAATGTGAACCAGCATCTTAAGTGACCCAACTTTTCAGAGATTAACTTTTACAGCCGTAACATGATCAGCGTACAAGGATGAACGTCTAAAGCAACAGGAATCTGAATATTCGCCTGATTTATATTCTTATATTCTCACGGTCATTGTGACTTCACAGTCAGAGTCCAAACAGATTCCCAAAAGAAAACCATTTGATAAAGTCTGGTGTAGCTGGATAACACGTATGTTTGCTCACTGAGTCAAATTTTTTGTGCATAAACCCCCACGGTACGGCCTCTGATTGGCTTAAAACGGTCACATGAAAAACCTCAGACGAGCCGTTTTCCTCTTTTGCGGTTCACCGCTTTTGTTTACATTTTTCAGTACTCGGTGCAGGACAAACAGCTTTATAATACTCCATCTGCTTTCATCGTCTGCAACCAGCACCGCTGTTATTCTCCAAGTTTTGGTCACTACTCGTTATGTTTCCTCTCGGTGACACTGCTTCTACACGCGTTCCCACAACTGCCACTGACACACAGTAGAGTACATATGAATGGAAAAAAAAAAGACCTATGGCACTATGCTTGAGTGCATCACACTTCCGAGTTCAAGTTCATCAGAACGCACAAACTACCTCGACTCTCCCACAAATTCACTGGTGCACAATACTGAAAGGAGACAGCAACAAATAATTTAATAACTATCATTCTGGATAAGCAGATTGAGTCATATGGTTCAACAGAGCAAGTCAAACGACCGTCAGACACTTGCAGACTGCAGTTCCCACAAGATTAACTGAAATCCTGTATGTGTCAATAGATTTAGTAGAAAGACGATCACGCATTGCCAGTTGTGTTCATTTCCAGATATAATCCCTAATGTTGCTTCAGAGTTAAATAAGTGTCATGTTAACAGAATTAAAACAATGCAGCACTAAAAGGTGGATAAAAAAAATGGAGCTTACTTTAGGTTGAATGACCATCACACACCTTGAGTAACTTTAAAAAAGGCATTTAACCTAAACGTCTGTAACTGAGAAGTATTTTTCTTCCTAGTAGTTTAGCCTAATAACTAATGTTACAGGCCTTCACTCACTAGCTTATGTTATGCAATCACGCTAAACAAAAATGGTATCTAAGCCTACAGGTCACATTACTAGTAGCATGTCTCACTGACAGCAACAGAAACTCTTAACTTTTGCATGAATTGTGCTGCACGTTACAAGTAAAGTCGAACCTAGTATCCCAGCTCAGAGGACATTTATATCATGTAGTTAGCATTTACGTTAGCCATGCTACTGATCTTTGGACTGTTGGCTGTTTAGGTCGCGGGGACAATAAACAAAAGCAATGCTTAAAATGCTAATCGTGTGTGTGTGTGTGTGTGTGTGTGTGTGTGTGTGGGGGGTATGATAGCTAACTGCATACGTAAAGAAACGGAAAACTGTTGCTAACACAGCAGTCCCACGGAGCTAGATGAGCTAGCTACCGTTAGCTGAATTAATCGGAGGGCTAGCTAGCGGTGGCTGAGTCGTCGGCCCTGGATCCCACTGCCCTTTAGCTCAAAGCTAACACGCACACCAATAACGTCTTACAGCGGCTTTAGCTGAATATTATTAGCTTCAAAGACACACAGTGACGTTTACTTAAAAGCCCAGCATCGAATATTATGAAGGTATTTGGCACAACTTATGCAGCTAGTCCGAGGCCCACCGTGGCCCGCTTACGAGGCTAACGAGATCCATTATCGGACGCGGTGCTCCTTTTGCTCTAATGGTGACATTTCAGTGTTCTTCGGCGCAGCTTTGCAGTAAACAAACCATTTCACAAAAACTACTACATCGTTTAAAAGTGGCATTATAGACGTCGAACCAGGTCTACACGCCGCCCCCCCCCCAACGTTAGCTCGTCTCTGTAACTGTTGACCTGACGTCCTATTTGTTGTGTGATGGACAATTACCGATGCGGCGCGTTCAGCCTCCCTGTCAAACATATAGATCCATTATCGGACAACATACATTCCCTCCCCCCGCGACCATTTATGTTGTTTTTACACATTTTACCATTGATTTCACAACCGCTATCACACCAGACAACAGGAGGAGTTAAATTTCTGATCAGGACTTTCTATAAACGCCACAATAGCTTAAAACACGCTCAGCGTCCCGGTGCTGGTTTAAACGGACGGTTTAACGGATATCAAACGGACATTGTAAGCGTAACGTTAGCCGTTAAACGCGCGACTAACCGTTACACGAACGTGAATGCGCGAGAGCGAAAGGTGGTGGATCAAATTCACTCAGGTAAGAAGACGACAAGCGGGTCAGACGGGGACGTGTCCGATGATGGACGCACGCACCGTAGTTCCCCGGTCTCTCCAGACAAAGACAGCAGCTAGCCTGCTGAGCTAACCCCCGGGATAGCTAGCAGGCTATCCCGCGTTTCAAAAAAAAAAAGTGGATCCAAATCCCACCGAGAGAGCCAAGTCCAGCGTGTCCACTTACCCCGTTTGAAATCCCTATCCGACCAGTGTTCATGTGCACTCCATAGGTGCCGATAATCCCAGTAAAAACAGTTAAGACAAGCTCCCAAACTGGCGGATTGAACGGGCAAGACCAGTCAACGTGCTCCCAGTTCACTGGACCGCAGCCATCACACGGTCACATCCCGGAGAGAACTGGAAAACAGCGGGAAACACCGACATTTTGGGGTCAGTTCTCGGGCCCGGATGGACATACGACTGATCCCGGGTATTCCATGAGTGGATGCGATATTCCCAGAGTTTCCAGATCAACGTTATCCCCGTTAACAGACACACAAACAGCAGCAGACAGACGAACAGCGCTGTGTGGCTAAATGGCTGTTAGATACAATGCAACCAAACCCCGGATCACTGGATCGTGGAGTCACTGGACCTGGACTGAGTTCGCCGGATTTGAGTCACTGACTGGACCTGGATTCAGAGGACTCACGTGGACTTTGGACTGGATTCACACACTGGACTGACCAACTACTGTAAATACAATATATGGGGAGGGAAATGTACTATTTTCTCCAGCCAGATTTCTGTGACCGGTTTAGGAATTTCAGCCATTTTGCCACTTTAATTTAATTGTGACTGACTTGGTCACAAATATCAGAATCAGAATCAGAAATACTTTATTGATCCCCGAAGGGAAACTCTTTGTTACAGCAGCTCGCCTTTACGTCAGTGCACACAGGAGAAAGCACTAGCAAACAATATAATACACTATAATACAGGTCATAATAAATAAATGAAGTACCAGGTGGGTTTACCGGTGGATGATGATAATACAGTATAATAATACAATGTAATAAGTAGTGGTGCATGTACTGTTAAGTGTAGCTTATTGAGATTATTATGAGACGGTGGATATTGCACAGCAGTAATGGAGGTCTGAATAATATAAATATCAATAAATAGGAAAAAAACTAAATATGTTTGCTCACCAAAAATTATGACCCCATAATATTCAAATTATATTTTGACAGCTGTTAAAGACCCGACACATTCAGACAAGGTCACATATTTTGATTGAAAAAAAAAAAAATACGTAAAGATTAAAATTTTCTCTTGTTTGGCAACTTTATTTTGGCAAAATGTAGTGGTTTGATAAGGGCAGCACGGTACTTCATATTATCACTTCCACTGAAAGTGCGAAACCTCTCTCAGTGTTCATATGGAAACCCGACTATTGTTATGAGACAGGCTTTAAACGCTTTAACGCTTGTTAAAAAAAAGGAGACGTTCACTGCCCTGCCTGACAGAATTTAAATGAAAATGAGTGACAGTCGAAGGTTTTGACTTTCAGTTTCTTCATGTTTGCAGGTACTTTACATTAAAGAGCTCCTGTGCGTTGCGAGCCAGCGGATCAGACAGATCCCCTCCTCTGAGGGGGAACACATCTGTTTCAACAGAGGCGTGCAGCGGGGCTGCAGGTGGGGTGAGGAAGTCCTGGTTTTTGTCACAGAGCACGAGATGAAAAAAGCTGAATATAGTTTGAACAGTTTATAGTTTTTACTTCTGAGGAGATAAAGCGCGGACTGCCCTTCATACCACAACAGGCGACTAACGAGCGAATCAATCAGCGCTCCCTCCTGGCTTTTTGTCTCAGCTGGAGCTTGTCGTCCTCACTCGACTGGACTCTCTGGATTTATAGTCAGCTGGTGTGTCTAATCGGTAATGGGCCGGCATTTTTAGACGGTTTTTGGCTCAGTTGAAGATGGAAGGAACATCATGTCCTGCTGCCATTTGTGTTTCCCACTCAGACAAGTCTCTGCTTCCTCTCCTCACACATACACACACTTACCTGTTACACTAACAGGTGATGGTCTATGTGTGTGTGTTTGTGTGTCTGTGCTTTCCATCTGATTACACTTTTAAGCAATATCCTCTGCAGAGCGAGAGAGAGAGCGACAATTACATTTTTATTTGAATCTTCTCTCCTTCTGTTCATTAAGGACAGCCTGTGCAGAGCACTCGCAGAGCGACCAGAGGAGTAACGCAGGAGAGGTGAAGAAATAATAACAGAATAATGGGGGAGTAATAAGGGAGTTATGGGGGAGTAATGCTGCGGTCACATCATATGAACTCCGTGGTTTCAACCTCTGATTTGGTCATAACACTGAAATGTTTATATCAGGCCATATGGACACAGGTACATGTACACTTTTGTACATTTAAACACTAATGCGCAGTGTCAGTGTCCCCCTGCTCAGTGTATTCTGTCCCATTTCAAAGGTCCCTCCAAATGTGGCCAAGTGACACAGCTGTCTTTTACTCGTTACGACACCGACTCGTTCTAGGGGGAAGTGGAGTAACAAAGAACTAGACGTCGAATGTGATGAGTCAGTTTGTTCAGTGTTTCGGTCTTTTATTGGCAGATATAGAAGCTTAAATGTAACATCAGGGAGAACCAAAATCTAAATGCTAATAAACTACACAAAGAGAAAGTCCTAAACCTGACACAAAAACACAGGAACAAAGGGAATGTAACAAGAACGGCAGCTGTCCCCACTGGGTTTCCTGGCAAGGAGTCAAAGGCAGCTGCTGAGATACAAACAACTGCTAGCTTAAAATAATTCATTGAAATCTAACAGCAAAATCCCTTTCTTTCCGACATCAACCCGACGACAACAGCATGCAAAAGAGCTATACATGAGCACTCTGGGTGTGAGCAGGCAGCGGAAGTGCAGCTCCTCGGCCAGATGGACTGCGATTGGCTGCAGGGCCCCAGATTCACCAGCCAAAAGCACAAGTACGGAACTGAGGCCCCGAGGAGCCACGCAGCGCATTTTAACACATCAACATCAGGTTTGGATGACCAATGAGAAAGACGTTGATAAACTACTCTATTTCGCGTTTGTAGCCAAGCTATCAGTGTGGGACGGCGATGCCGGTTGGTCTGTCCGTACTTTGCTCCAGACTGACATACAGCATCTTGACAGTAATTGAACAGATGGTCATGAAATGTCATTGATGTCCTCCAGAGGATCTAGCGCCACCATCAGGTCGACATGTTAACGTGTCCGACACTTTGGTTTCTGACCTGCAGAGCTGATGGCGCTCCCATCAGCCTCAGCTAATGTTTACCGCTAACTAGCTAATGTTAGCATGCTAACAGGCTAAACTAACATGGTGAACATTATACCTGCTAAACATCAACATGTTAGCATGCTGATGTTAGCATTTAGCTCAGACTACAGCCTTACAGACTCGCCAGTGTGACTGTAGACTCTCAATCAGACCCAGTTGACCCCTGAACCACTTCAGCAGGTGTGGCCCATGGATGTATTATGAGAACTGGATACTGGACTGCAAGATGGCCCCCATTCATCCGAAAAGCACATCCATATGTCCTGGTCCACGGTCCCATAGACTTTACGCTGATGTTACTTCAAACACATAAAAGTTGCTTCTCTAGAATGTTTTTTTTTTAAACCAGTCTTCCTGGTTTAAAGATTCATCATACAAGGACATAATACTTGTTTGCAGTTTGAGTGTACCGTCAACAGTTTTACATGCGTCTCTGTTTCGCTGATGGTCTATGGCCCCGCTGTATCCAGCTCTCTACGTGGCCTCTCATAGAGGATTCGACTGGCACACTGTGGATGTAAACAGAGGGCAAGAAAATGATCTGGTTCCCTCAAAACTCTTCATTTCTCCCTGAGGCAGGGGGGGTGTTGCATGGAGTGTGTGTTTGTGTGTTAATGTGCGTGGGAAGAGGTGATTGACAAGTTAATCACTTGCCGCCTGAAATTAGAGTGGGAATCAATCAGGATTACGTTTGCACGGTAATTTAGAGTGGCAGTTTGTCAGAATGACGTCAGACAGATCTGCACAAACACTGATCAGATCAGGGCGCCACGTAAACACACACTCGATCAATGACTCTGATTACTCTCATATCAAGAGCTCTTTTGCTGAAAACCATCAGACTCCGTTGATAAAAAGATGTCAGAGACTCCTCTCTAGTCATTGAGCATTGAGACAACACATATCTCCCCTCTCTCTCTCCTCCACTCCCCCACGATGTCTCTCATCCGTCCTGTCTCTCTCCACTGTAGAGCATAATAAACAGACTTCAAAATAAATGGATTCCCCGTGGTGTTTCATCACAGCAAGAGAAGAGAACACACACACACACACACACACACACACACACACAGTAGTAAAACATGCTCAATTAATCCTGCACACACACACACACACACACACACACCACACACACACAGCTGAAATCAAAGGACATGGTGTCCTGAATGCAGTGTTGAGCAGCATATTGAACCATTCTTTGAAATCTGCCTCTGGCGTCCAGTTTCATCTGTATTCAGAGGAAGAGCTGGAGAATGAAAATGTGTGGATTTTATATTCTAGTCATTTCTAACCTGTTGTTAATCAGAGAAGCTTCCACTCAGGCCAGCATTACTATTTAGCTCCAGTTCCTAGATCACCCGTGGTACAATTAAACAAGTGGAGGAGAAGTCGAAGGTCACAGCACTCCACTCCAGCATTGTTTATTAGATGAGCGTCACAGAAATCTTCTGTTTATAGTAACTGTTCAGAAATGGAAAGATCTAACGCGTCTGCAGGGTCAAAGGTTCACATGTTCATGTCATGTTCATGACATTTTGTATATAATACATATAAGTGGGGAAAACCTTTCACATCAATTTCTGACAGCCGCATATTTCCCACGTGGTGAAGAAAAAAAACTGGTGGCAAAATGGCTGCAAAGCCTCCTAATTCAAAATAAGGTCACACTGTTTTCACTTGTGAAACCTGCATTCATTGATTTATTAGACACTAGGGGGCAGCACAACCGGCTTTAAACGCAACATTAACGTATTATCATCAAGTTGTCATGGTGAATGTGTTAGCCATCCAGAAGTCCTCCAAACGAAACGACGTTACATTGTTTGCCCTCGAGGTTGCCCTTGTTTAGTTTGGGGGACCTTCGCCGTAACCATGGTTACAATAATAACCACATGGTTACGGTTAGGGAACGACTACAGTCACAGTTAAAAGAAACCAGCGATGATTGTTGGTAGGAAACAGGAAGTGAACAGCAGTCTCTACTTCTGATGTTTTGTGGACCCGTCCATCCAGCCCGACCTCCCTCCTCTGTGCCTATAATAGCTTCACCCGACTTATAACCTTCTTTGTTAGCTGAAAGATTACAAAAGGGTCCAACTGCAGCACCTCAGACCTCCCCCAGGATGTAAATAAACCATTAATTCATTAATATCTGAATATGTTATAGAATGCACAATCAGTGAACAGCTATAGCATAACTAAACGACCACGGACATACTAACTTGCAAGATATCTAACAGTATATGATAATAATAATAATAATGATAAGGATCAGATGAGAAAGAAAACTGTATGGCGTTTTAGTTATATAGTCAGCTGCTGATCACACGGCGTAAGTAAACTGCAAGCTAATGTTAGCTAACTCGCTAACCTCTATGGGAAATTTCTCAACAGTAGGGCCCTTCCCTTACGAAAGTCAGAACAAACTTTTAAATTAGGCGTTGTAGATCTAACATGAGCGAAGATTCAGCAACTGGGTTGCTTATTTCTCACCTCAAATTTGTTCAGAAACAGATTAGTGAAAGTTTGCCTAGCTTACTTCATACAACCGAACCCTACTACGCATGCTCAAACCCCATTGGCTCACAGAACTGGGGCCTCGGGAGGGAGGACTGCAGTTGGACCCGTCTCAAAAATTATGGTTTGGGCAAAGTGGCTGGAGCCTGTGTGGAGCTAACTTTAGCTTCATGTGGGAAATATTTACGACTTTGTGTTTCAAGAGGGAAGTTGGGGGTTTTCCTAATCTCTTCAGTACAATCAGATGACTTTATTTTTGTGGCAGTGCAAGCACAGCTAAGACATGTGGGTACTTTCCAACTTGTCTGAAATGTGGTTTGGTTGTCCCTTTGGTATTTTCTTGCCTAGTTCAGAGCACATGGTGCAAAGGTAGGGCTTCAGTGAAGATTAGATGCTGTTGAGCAACATGCTCATATTTTGTGAAAACTGTCTCTGACTGATGGAAACTTGTAGCAGCTACAGAATATTGCTGATTAATGTTAATATCCTTATAATGAAACACCTTCCAGCCAGACGATGCAACTAAATCAGCATCAAAATACAAGTCCAATGCTAACTCCATGCCACTCAAGCAGTCAGTACTGACGGTTGATTTGTTAAGCATCTTTTACCCACAGCTTCTTCCTCAGCTGATTAAAAGCCTTCCTCTTCAGTTAATTGAATCCCTACAGCCCTCTGAAGGCATCTGCAGTCTTTAATTTAAAAAGTGCCATGCCAAAGGGCAAAGCCATTATGCGCGATGATCCACTGAGTTTATCTTGATTAAGTCGTGCAGCCAACAATAGGCTGCTGCAAGAAAACACAAAAACGTCAGGTTGATTGTATTCTCCAGGTTTGTGTGTGACATACGTGAGTTATGACTAGTTATGACTGAAGAGCTCGACGGGGTCAGGTCTGAGGATAGAAATGTAAGCGGTGTATTTAGCCAGTGTTTTCTGAAAGTGTGAGTGGAACATACTGATCAGATGGGCAGCAAGGAGGTGGACTGTTCTGCAGGAGTGGTTTGACAAATTTCAGTGGACATTTTGATGCTTCCTACGAGTGCTGTGGCCACCCACACCGAAATACACCAACACCCCTTGCACGCGTCCATTGGCATTCCAGCATTGACAAGAAGAGGACGTTTTGACGGCGCCAACTGAAGGAGATGCGGGTAAAAAAAACCCATCAAGCTTGGTGGGAAATATAGAAAATTAATATTGTGATCGTTTACATTCCGGTGTAGCCTGTAACTAGCCTGCTTCCAGACATCTGAATCTCAGTTTTGTTCAGCTATTCAAACAGATCTGGTGTTGTGCTCATTGTCAACTACTCAGGACTTTGTAGGCAGGATGAAGAATGGGGACATCATCTTCCTACATAGCTAGCTAGCTACCTGCTACATCCATGAAGAATAGCGATGGTCAATAAATGGCGACAAGCTTAGATGAGATCAATGCAGCTGTGCAAATTATTACAAGTTGACTTACAGAAATAACAACTTAAATCGACATGTTTCTTAACTGCTCCTAGCAATTGCTGCCATAGCTCCGTTCCGCTGTATCTCAGTGAATGAGTCCCGGACGGTTCCCATAGAAAAGCTCAGGGAAGCGGCCACAAGGAGCTCATTCCACACTTGAAAACACACTTCGACAAGCGGGAGTGTCGCCCACGCAGTGGATGGAGCTAGTGCTCCACGGCTTTGTTGTGTTGACTGAAAAAGACGTTGAGGGGATATGTCACTCACTGCTTATTGGTCAGGGGAAAACAAAATAAAACAACCCTCCTCCTAAACAAAGATCTGCCAACATGAACATGACGTCAGAATGTCAGGAATGAAACTAAATGGAAACTCAGTCTAGTTTTCAGGCTATTCCATAGCATCCTATTTAGATGTTTGTAGGATCAGTAATGCTTTATGTCATCCTACACCTGTGGGGGGGCATCTGGGGGTGTGGAGTTAGAAAGAAGTGATCTTCCTGGACCTCTGTAGCTCGGTCCTCATCTCTGCTGCAGGCTACAGGCTCCAGGCTACATTAGCCACTCCTAACATACCCAATCTCACACATAACTGTCGGCAGTTGAGTTGCATTGTGGGTAATGTAGGTGCCAGGTTTTGACCTGGAAGAAGAATCTGTGGAATAAAAAAGATATCTCTGGTTCTGCTGCATCGATTTTGATCCTTTTTTTAACTGCCCATCGTGAGTCTGACAATGTTGTAAGAGAGCGATGATAAATCAGTGAAGTACTCAACAACAAAACATCAACACCTGGTAACATGGAGGCACTTTACGTTTGGAAATATCCTACATTCTGCCTAAAGCACCGCGGTTTTCTTCCTGTGAAAACAGCCAGTTGGCACCTGAAAGGACCTCCCCACACACATTTCACTGCAACCACCAAACCTGGCCGTCATACCTGAATAATGTAAAAAATGTAAAATATGTTCTCTTGGATGTGAGATGGGACTGAGGAGGCATCGCTGAGGCTACAACAAACTGTGAAATAGATGACGGAGGTTTTGGTTTCATACCAGCTACACCTGCCAAGAAACACAGTCCTCTTCAGAGCGAGAGGCCTGGCTCGCTGCACAGTTTTCTCCTTCAGTTTAACCAGAGCTGACGGCTTAATAAAAGGACAGAGTTGTTTGTCTGTGAGCTTGTCTGTCGTCATTATTTCCGTCTCTCGGCTGCAGTCTTCATGGGGAGACTGTGTGGAGGAATCCCTTCGTACACATTCTCTCTGCAGAGTTTTGAAGTTCAACTCTGGTCACGTTTAATCTCTCATACAGCTCATTTATTCTGCAATAGACGACACGACATAGCTGTTTATTTTATTATGATAAATAAAAGAAATAAAGTTGAATAGAATGAAGTCTCTCAGAATAGCGACTTTCTTCCTACTGCAGCCAGTTTGAATATTTAGGCTCAGAAACTCGCAGAAGCCAAGTGGCAACAACAACAGCTGAGAGACAGTACAGACAAAGACAAAGTATGACATGTCTCAAAGTGTCAGTGGCCACTACAAGTCAGTGGTGGAAAGTAACTAAGTACATTAACTCAAGTACTGTACTTAAGCACATTGAGTCTATGCCTGTCGAAGATTAGAGAAAAATCCAAAAACCGAAAACAGATGTGTATCAGAACTTTGTTTCTTCTTCTTTCCTTTCCCATTAATCATCTAATGACCCCTCAGATTTATCTGGTGACCCTTTGGAGGGGCCCGACCCCTAGGTTGGGAGCCACTGGACTAATCTAGCTAACTGTTTAAAAAGTAGTTAAAACTAGCTAACTGTGTATAAAGCAGTTGAAACTACCTAACCGTATATAAAGCAGTTGAAACTAGCTAACTGTATATACAGTAGATAAAACTAGCTAACTGTATATAAAGCAGTTGAAACTAGCTAACTGTATATACAGTAAATAAAACTAGCTAACTGTATATAAAGCAGTTGAAACTAGCTAATTGTATATAAAGCAGTTAAAACTAGCTAACTGTATATAAAGCAGTTAAAACTAGCTAACTGTTTAAAAAGTAGTTAAAACTACCTAACTGTATATAAAGCAGTTAAAACTAGCTAACTGTATATAAAGCAGTTGAAACTAGCTAACTGTATATACAGTAGATAAAACTAGCTAACTGTATATAAAGCAGTTAAAACTAGCTAACTGTATAAAGCAGTTAAAACTAGCTAACTGTATATACAGTAGTTAAAACTAGCTAACTGTATATAAAGCAGTTAAAACTAGCTAACTGTTTAAAAAGTAGTTAAAACTACCTAACTGTATATAAAGCAGTTAAAACTAGCTAACTGTATATAAAGCAGTTGAAACTAGCTAACTGTATATACAGTAGATAAAACTAGCTAACTGTATATAAAGCAGTTAAAACTAGCTAACTGTATATAAAGCAGTTAAAACTAGCTAACTGTATAAAGCAGTTAAAACTAGCTAACTGTTTAAAAAGTAGTTAAAACTACCTAACTGTATATAAAGCAGTTGAAACTAGCTAACTGTATATAAAGTAGTTAAAACTAGCTAACTGTATATAAAGCAGTTAAAACTACCTAACTGTACATAAAGCAGTTAAACTAGCTAACTGTATAAAGCAGTTAAAACTAGCTAACTGTATATAAAGTAGTTAAAACTAGCTAACTGTATATAAAGTAGTTAAAACTAGCTAACTGTATAAAGCAGTTAAAACTAGCTAACTGTATAAACTGATAATAATATTATATAATAATATGAGTGATTTTCACTGCTGTTGTTACCAGAAATCAGAGGACAGACAGAGAATTTAATGTGCTCTATAAATAGTTTGAGTTCTATTTATAGAGCACACAATTTATTATTTATGTTTTGTGTCTTTGTATTTTTAGGTTTTCTTCTATATTTGCTGTCACTGCAGAACAGCTGAGGTTATGTGAGGAAACTGTCATCATGCTAAGAAAGTTCTGGTTTGAATTAATTAGACGGAGAAACAGTGAAAAAGACATAGAGAACACGCAGAATATATACATATATAATTTATATAATATATAGACACATATGAGACAGACAACTACACTTCATATAGATATATAAATATATTTTAAGACACATAAAAAGCTACACATGATTTTATTTGTATTTTATTTGATTTTCATCAACATTTGGTCCTAATTTGGACAATGTTGTTGTTTCTAAATGCCATAATATTGTCATAACCACGTCTTTTTTCTTCTATTTTATGTGTCACTTTTGCGTCTATATGGTCGGCATCACACATGAAACAAGCTGACACTGACACTGAGAGGGACAGCGTCAGGTTGCCGGTTCAAATCCATCTGCAGGTCTGTGCAGTCGCACCAGTGCAGCCCAGCAGACCTGCTGCACGACGCCCTCTACAGCTCAACAAAGAGAAAATACATTACAGATGTTGCTAAATAAATAAATAGAAATAAAAATATAATGGGCCTAAGCGATAGAAGTTCAATTCAAAGTAATACTTTGCACCAAATGTAAATGTACAACTGTAACTGTCAACTGATAACTTCAAAATATTAAAATGTTTCTCTAAATGAGTTTACATATTATATGTTAGTTAAAATATTGTTGATTAAGGAGTAAAAAAAATGTAATTGTATGCATTAAAATGTAATGGGACATTTTAATGCATTTTTATATTACCAACTGTTTATTTAAAATAATGTCCACTGTAAATTGGATGCAGGATCAAAGAAAATCCTATGACAAAAAAATTAATTTTTTTCTTTCTGTTGGTCTTTAATTGCTTATTTCTTCCTTTCTTTAATTAATTCATTTATTCTTTCTTTCTTTGTCCTTCATTATTTCTTTCTTTAATGCATTTATTTATTTATTTATTCTTTCTTTCTTTCTTTAATTCATTCTTTCTTTCTTTTAAATGGATTTATTACATATTTACATTATTATACATTTCTTGAGACTAACAGTTGGTTGCAGTTCTGTTTCAGCTTCTCTAAATCGGGTCAGTTTGCAGACTTTAAACAGGAACCTTCACTTTTCCTTGTTTTAATCAGAAGAACTGCTGCTGTCAGCCAATCAGCGTCCAGATTTGTGAAAACTTTAAGTGCATTTAGTTTAAATATTTAATTAAACTTAAAAAAAAACAATCTACAATCTGAAAAAAAAAATGCATTTTTGCAAAGTGCAATATTATTCTTATCCAAATACCCAGATATTAAAAATAAAATGGTGGAAAAGAAGAATGTTGCATGTGATGTTTAATGCTGTAATTTATCTGCAGCCACATGCAAGTGAATTAATCTCGGGTGCGTATGAGTGCGTGTGCATGCCTCCTCAGTTCAGTAATAATTAATAGGAACCTTATCTGGCTGCAATGAGATAAAGAGGGGTACAGCTCCATGGCGACAACCCCCCCAGGCCTGCACACACACACACACACACACACACACACACACACACACACACACACACACACACACACACGCGCCTCCTGCTGAGTTAGACTGAGAGTCTGTGAATGAGTGAGTGTGAGGTTATTATCAGAGGTGCAGCATGCACAGGTCCTATCAGCCATTAAAGCCCGTCACCAACCGCTACCTGCAGCAGCGATGGGACCAGAACAACTACGAAAACCACCGCAGGAAGGTAGGAGGGTGAAGACAGAGGTGGAGGACTGGGTGGTGAAGGACTGCTGGTCCTGGTGATGTGTTGGTGGTGGTGGGGGGTTTGGAGGGCTGATGAAGGAGCAGCGCTGGAGATGAACGGCTGGTGAAGCTGTGGCTGGAGATGGACTAGTTCTGGTGTTTGAAATGAAGGGGCAGTGGACGACTGGTGGGTTTGCGTTGGCGACTGGTTTCTAGGTTGCAGATGGATTAGTGGTGGGAGGTGGATTGGAGAAGGAGAGCTGATGAAGAATTGATGGTTTGAAGGGTTACGCTTATCCAAAGCGTGTATGGGACGGTCCCATATCTAACACTCGATGTAATAAGAACGAATCACAGTAAGTACAGAATAAAGGAAGAGAAAATACATTATATACTTGCTGTAGTTACTCTGTTGGTTAAAGCTGTACTCGTTGATTTTTTTGGCCACTTGGGGGCAGCGAAACGAACTAAACACAATATTTGACATATTATCACTTTATAATGTTGTTGTGGCGAACAGGTTAGCAAACAGTTGCTTATTTACACATCCAGCAGTGACAGAGAAAAATTATTATTCATTTGGAGTGGAGTTTGTGTCACCTGATGAATGTAAGTCCAATATTCAAGTCTCTTTAGCTGCTAGATGTTCCTGTCTCTAACTGTGTCTGTCCGCTGTTTGGTTACATTCAGTGAGCGTTTTTGCTAAAATCAGCTGCCTGCTGAAGCTGGAAACCAAACCAGTGAGCTAAAAGACACTAAAACCCACGATGGAGCTGAGGCAGAGCTGGTGATGATCACTACTAGCGACACCATTCATTGTACATGTAGTCATTTGACACATTGTTAATCTGAAAATATTATTAGCCTTAAAAAAACATCCTGCTGGCGTCTTTCAATCAATCAATCAAACAAACTTTATTTCTGTAGCAGCTTCCAACAACCGAAGCTGAACCAAAGTGCTGCACAACATTGAAAACAAGATAAAAAATAATAATGATAATAACAAATAATAATAAAAGTACAAATAGGTCAGCAGAGCACGTTACAACATTAAGATAAAGAGAAGTGCCGCAGGGCCACTAAGTGTTAAAAGCTACTCTAAATAAGTGGGTTTTAAGTTTGGCTTTGAACAAAGGCAGCTCAGTGATGGAGCGTAAGTCAATGGGCAGAGAGCGGTCGCCCCACTGTTCGCACCGGGACCGGGGGACCGGGGGACCGGGGGACCGGGGGACCGGGGGACCGGGGGACCGGGGGACTGGGGGACCGGGGGACCTCCAGCAGATGTTGCCCAGCAGATCGTAGAGCTCTGCCGGGTCGGTGAGGGCTCAAAATCTCACACAGATAGGAAGGTGCGAGGCCACTGACTGCATCTTTCCTCAGAGGTTCTTGCATTCTTCGTCACTTGTCATCCATGAGTATTCAGGACGGTGTTCTTATTTCTCCCCACTTCTACCTTTTAGTTTTGCTCAGTGTAGGCTTGCTTTTTTTGTCAGTCTTTCTGAAAAAGAAAGACTGACCGTTGTATCATGTGTCTGCATTGGACAACATGCATTAAGCTCCCATTTATTTGGCTGGTAAAATTTGAACAGCTCATTCATTTCCCTTAAAGAAAATGCATTGTGTGGCAGAGGCTAGTGGAACAGAGGCCGGCTTAACGGGGACAGGACATCAGCTCTGTGCTGTCTGATCTCCTTAAGGTGCGTTTAGACTGAATGCGGAGCAGCACGACTGCACATAAAGACAACACAAAGATGCAAGAAGATGAACACAGACTTGAATTTGAGTACGCATCGTTGTGTGAGTTAAAAATGTTAGGACACGAGCGAATCATTCATGCTCATCCCGAGGCTTAATGACTCCAGTTCATGATAGAAAGGTCTGGAGGGAAATAAGACAGACCTGGAGTGCTTGGTGAGAACTGAGATCAAATGGTAAATGGTTGCATTTATATAACGCTGTTTATCCAAAAGCTTTGTCTCTCATTCACACACACCGAGGTATGCAAGGTGCTGGTCTGATATGAGCAACGCAGGGTTCAGTGTCTTGCCCTAAAGACACTTCGACATGTGGACAGGAAGAGCTGGGGATCGAACCGCCGACCCTGTGATCAGTGGACGACCCGCTCTGCCTCCTGAGCAACACTCTGCACACACACATCGGTGTGTAAATAGGGTCTGTGAGCCAATGGGAAGAGAGTAAAACATAACCCTCTCGAGTGTTAGTGTCAGTGTTTGAGTGATTTATGTGTGTCTAAACTCATACCGCCTTCTAAACGTTTACACCAAATATAAAAATTTTGAAACATATATTTTTTCCTGCTCAGTTACTTCATTACCAAACACAAAATCACCAAATACAACAAGCTAATCTTGAACGGCTCATTAGCTAACTAACGTCTAGTGTTAACAGTAAGCTGCATCCTACAGTTAAATGCTAATATTAGTTCTAAACATCTTTATGAAAGACTGAAGATTAAGTTATATCTGTGCTGTAACACCTGAACATTTTTCACTCTTTGTGTGGCTTTCTTAGATTTTCATTTCACTTATAGCAGATTTGTACAGAGGAGACACCCTCGTTCTGACCAAAAAGGACTTACATCAACCGTAGAAGTAGTAACCTGTTTGCTTTTATACTTTCGTGGCAGAAAAGGAAGTGACGCGTCTCACGTATGGAGCCCCAAGTCTCTTCCCATTGGCTCACAGGCCTGGGGCCCCCAGACGTGAGGGCGGTAGTCGGACCCTCTCTGCATTTTGTGATGAATAAACATGAACTGCAGTCCAGGGGTCAAACGAACATACCTTAACTCTTGGTTGATTATAATGTTGGGTATCTCCAAAATGGGAACTGAAGTTCATTGAAAAACCTGAGTGTACATATTATCTGTAGATTTAGCAGGTTTAGTTTGAGTGGCTGCACATTGCACTTACCTGTGTTTACCTGTGCAGGTGAGCTCCGCCCTGCCAGTAGTGGACAACAAGGGCACGAGGACACCAGCTCACGTCCAGCTCAAACTCAAAAAACTACAGGTCAGTGGACACACACACACACACACACACACACACACACTTTGGCTGATGTTTTTAAATGTTCAGAGCACGATGCCATCGCAGTCATCATCTCTTCAGTTTTCATCCGACTTGAAACACAGAAAAAAGGCAGGACATCACCTGCAGCTACAGAGCCGAGTCTCAGAAATAATATATGAGGTGGAAAGAAAGCTGCCTTCTGGTTATGGAGCCTTCGTTAAACTATCGGTGTGAGTTGAATGTCAGTCAGCCTTAATGATGTGGAAGCTGAAGCCTTTCAATCAATCCACCAGTTTTCATCAGAATCAGGCCAGTGTTGGAGACGCGATGTCTGACTGACAGGAAGAAGGTGCGGCCGGATCTTTATGAAGTCTAAAATGTCCTCAGTCTCTGTTTTAACTCTTGGTCTCTTTGATTCAGCTGCAGGATGAGCGGCTGTCGACCATCGACAGAGACAACCGCCTCCTGGCCTCCAGACTGGCCGACATCGTTTGTTCTAAAGGCCTGGTGGACCATCGGAACCAGTACCACCTGAGGAGGTGAGAACCCGCTGACCCATAATACACAACATGCTCATATCCTGCTATGTACCGTCACGTCACATGTCCGGTCGTGTGACCTGATGGGATGTTATGTCTGGTATATTTATTATATCTTGTGTCGTGTCATTTGCTGTTTAATGTCCTGACATGTGATATCATGTCACGTCGTTCGGTGTCGTATTTTGTCATGTCCTGTCTTTTTCTGTGATGTCATATCCTGTCGGTCCTGTTACATCATAGCTTATGCTTCCACGTCATCTCATGCTATGTCACGTCCTGTCTTATCTTGTCATGTCATGAAATATTACGTCATATCACTGCAGTGATGATCATTTCCAAGTTGCATGTGATCAGCAACACGGCACCAGAGTATAACCAATAATAACACCTTATATATGTTTGCCCGTATATTTCACAAAGCCTCCGTCCAGCGCTGTTTCTCTGCTGTCATGGTGACCTTCATGGAGTTTTTCTTGACTCGACGTTGAGACCTCAGCCTCCTCCCACTGAAGTCTTTAACATTGCTGCGATGATGCCGGTGCGCCCTGTTGGACCTTTAAATATTGATGCGACCAGTCCTGCTCTGTTACGGTGCTGAATTATTGATCTGGATGCGGATGTGTGATGGAGGTGACGGTCTGTGGTATTTATCCGCCCTCACGCTGGGCTGTAATATCTTTCATCTTGACAGGAGCTGTAAAGCTCCTCTGATATCTTTTATTCTGTGACTCAGAGTAGCTGAAAGCTACGATGAATCCGACAACCAGAAACAGCGACACCTATAAAATGACTCCTGATTGGTAAAAAAACGTGTAACTTTGTGCGCAGGACAGTTAAGTTATTAAAAATATACTCTCCTTGTGTCTTAGTCAGTATGCTTACAGTCGACCTAACAACCTGACAAACTTAAACCTGCAATAACTGATTTTCTTGGCCACTTGGGGGCAGCAGAAACAAGCTGTGAACGCAGCATTGACATGTCATCACCTTCTGCGTATGTATTTTTAAACTTCTAGGACCTGTCTACACAGGATGCGTTCAGGCGCAGTATTGAGTGTAGGTCAAGCACGTTTTTGGCAGTGCTCAGAGCCCAACACACGATCGCTGTGCGTAAAACAGAAGAAAATATACGAGTAATACACCTGCGACAGAACCAGACAGGAAATGTGGCTGTGGGTTCGTCACTTGGACTGGCTTCACTCCCTTTCTTTTTGCTCATTATAAAATAAATGGAGCTTTATTCTGTCGCAGGCTGCTCATCTCCTCATAGTGTTTGCATGTAGTTGTTGACTTTTAAACAAACAGACAACAAATGGAGGCGGTTTGCCATCAAAGTGCATTCCACATAAATGTGTGCATGTATCAGTATTAAGCTTTCTCCTTTCACTCCTCTTCCGCTGTGCTTCATCCTCAGTCTGAATGCTGACAAGAGGAGGGAGGAGCTTCGACTGGTCAGCCGTCAGAATCAGGCCATCTACCAGCGAATCACGTCTCGCCAGTCAGAGTACCGCCGCCAGCTGTGGTTGGATGACTGGGAGAGGGCGGAGCGTCGGCGGGACGAGATTTCCCGATACTCCCGAGGGCTCGCAGATAATCAGGTGAGTCCAAACAGGGAAATAAGCCACAGACTTATTTGTTCCTTAAGTCTTTGTTGAGATGCATTATGGGTAAAACATTCTCTGAATCTTTAGAAAGAACCCAATACACTGTACAAATAATCCACTGAGCGACATTTTTAGATTAATATTTCAACAGAAAATTGCTTCACCTCCTATTCAGTTTTCTTCACAACAAAATGCACCAGAGAGTCAGAAAGCAGCGAGAACCACTTATGAAAGATTTAAGTGAGATGCGAGGCGCCTGGAGGACTGAATGAATGCTGAAGTGGCTCTCACAGATTAAAAAAAAAAGCCTTTGAGTAATAAATGCAGTGAATCGATCTACAACCAGAGTGCTCCTTCTCCGGCTGGATGGTTGTGTGTCAGTGATGCTGCACATCGAGCTGGCTGTTATCTCCGGATGAACCCTGGAGCGGAGGACGTGTGATCAGCGTTGTGCGCTTGTGTCCGCAGAGGTCGCACAGGAAGGTGAAGTTTGCAGCTGTGGAGGGCAGCGAGCCGTCGACGAGCTGCAGCAACACCGACACTGACAGGACCGACAGAGAAACCTGACTCACACCTGAACCTGCAGGCCGTCGGCTCTCCGTCATCCCAGTACAGCATCAGTTAGCACAGGAACATGTAATGATACTATATCAGCATTCAAACTGTTAACACGCTTCAACATTACATGCTAAACCAACTTCATGTCGCAACATTAGCATGTTAAGATGCTCACGTCTGCATGTTTTATTGTATTTGAGCGCCCTGTGGGTGCTGTCGGTCCAGACTGAAGCGTCTCAGCAGCTGCTGGACTGCGATGAGACGTGCTTCATCGTTCATGCTCCCCTCAGGATGAACTGTAATAACTCTGCTGATCCTCTGACTTTCCATCTAGCGCCACCATCAGGTCGACATGTTAACGTGTCCGACACTTTGGTTTCTGACCAAACACCTGCAGATCTGCTGACGCTCCCATCGGCCTCAGCTGCACTCTGTGTTCACTGCTAACTAGCTAATGTTAGCATGC
Source organism: Siniperca chuatsi (assembly GCF_020085105.1). NCBI lineage: Eukaryota > Metazoa > Chordata > Actinopteri > Centrarchiformes > Sinipercidae > Siniperca > Siniperca chuatsi. Next base: position 32,052,277 of record NC_058045.1, on the reverse strand, counting down.
TAATATTAGCATTTACCTTGAAGCACAGCCTCACGGAGCCATTAGCATGGCTGTAGACTAGTCTTGTTGTGAGTTATGTGACTGTAAAACACATCTCCTTTTGGTATTAATAAAGTACTCTGTCATAGTAAACGTACCCACTAGTGGGAAGGATTTAAGAATAGAAAAGATATGTCTCCATTTTGAATCTATCCAACAGTAGCTGATGATGTGCTGTGACGCCCCGTGTCCTGTCCTCAGTGTTTGTCTGTAGAATTTGACATTTTTGTTGGAGATGAGGTGTTTTTGTGTCTCGCTCCTTGTGGTTTATGCTGATTTAAATCCAATAAAAAGCTCCTGGTTTACTGACTGAATAAAACTTCTATCACATCCTGAATTTTGGAGCCGCTGTGTTACCACTCTTTTGTGCTAATGTAGTTCTCATATTACTTAGAGCATGGTGTACCAGAGGGATCTCAATCCACATGGATTAGAAATGATGACACATTTCAAACCTATTGAATATATTATTGCATTAAATACATGTCAAGAAGACGTTGTTTCTCCACTAGGTGGCAGTAAATACATGTCTCTGCTCTGTGGCGTCCTCTGTACTGAGACCGGGTGAGACGGAGGGGGAGAGAGAAGATTAATGACTGCTCTCGCAAAGACAGGAAAGTGTTGGAGTGAAACTGTGCTTGTAAATGAGACGAGCTTCAGCCCTCAGCTCATTTGGTTTCTATTATCAGAAGCTCATTAAACACAGAGGAGAAAACGTGCTGAAGGTTCTGCAGAGACCCAGCGAAGGGCCTCGTATGCTTTCATTTGCCATTCACAATATTCTGAATCATTTAACATATACACTAAACATTCAGTCAGTACATGAGCTGCAAAAATGCATCTTAAGAAATCATTTAATACTTGTATTATTTGAATTGTTTGAAATGAGGAAGAGATTTGCTAACAAAGTGACACAAATTCATTCGACTTGTTTTCTCAGATCAGGTGACAATATTTTGAAATGTGACACATCAGACGAGACTATGTCACTTAAAAAAAATCTTGAAGAAAACAAGTTCATGTTGGAAAAAGGAAACGAGAGCTCGTGTGAAGGCTTTCGCTCCCACTCACTGCTCTGTATCTCAAACACTTTGGATGGAAAAATGTAAAAATGTAAAAAACGGACCTCCTGAATGAGAAACAGCTCACGCTGCTGACGCAAACCTGAGCTCAGCGTTCAGTAGACTGCAGTAGTGGAAAGTAACTAGGTACTTTTACTTTAAGTATTTCCATTTTGGGCTACTTCTGCTCTACGTTTTGAGCCCATAAAATACACTTTGGCCCCATCGTCGTGTCTCAGGTGCTGATGGGACTTTTCTCCTCGAAACGTTTCATATGGTGTCATTTAAACAACTGTTGAATCCAATATTTCACTCAAAGATGAGCGAAAAGTCCAGAAATATTAATAGAAATTTGTGTATCAGAACTGTGTTTGTTCTTCTTTCCTCTCCCATCAATCATCTCACGACCCCTCAGATTTATCTGGTGACCCTTTGGAGGGGCCCGGCCCCTAGGTTGGGAACCACTGGACTTCACTGTATAAGGTAGCGACCACTACTTGGGCAGTGATTCATCAGTATCCGTAATCTAATAATGTAAGATATTATAATATAGAATTCGCAGAACAAGTTACTTTTGATACTTGAAGTACATTTTGATTATTAATACTTCTGTACTTTTACTGAAGTAACATTTTAAATGAATGACTTTTACTTGTAAAGGAGTATTTATACATCGTGGTACTTTTACTTAAGTAAAAGGTCTGCGTACTTCTTCCACCACTAGTAAAGCGAGGTGACGACAACTGCAAAGATTAGTTGTTCGACAGAAAATTAATCTGCAACTATTTTGATAATTGATTAATCTTTTAGGTCATTTTCTAGCCAAAACTTCTGGCTTCCAGCATCTCAGATGTGAGGACTTGCTGCTTTTCTCAGTCTTCTGTGACAGTAAAGTGAGTATCTTTGGATTTAGGACTGTTGGTCGGACCAAACGTCACTTTCGGCTCCAGCTTTAGAGGTGACCTCATAACGTTTTTTATTATCTTTGTGTTTGACTGTTTTGTTTGTCCAGGTGACCTCTGCGTCAGCTCCAGACTCCTTTCAGCTTTAACCTGCTTCACTTTCAGATGAACCGCAGTTTGATAGTTTGATACAGCTGAAGGTTCAGCGTCTTGTAGGCCTGCGACCATTAACTCACAAAAAAACCCGATGAAATGTGACCTGAGACGAGACAAACGGCACGTGTGACGTCCCTTAGATCGCTAACTGACGGTCATTGATGGAATAAGGTCAACAATCAAACATTTGCATCTGATGGGAGCTGAAGCAGGAAAGTTTCTCTGAGTTTAACACCTGGACGTACCTGCAGGATTCATGACATCACTACTACTTTTAAGCCAATCACAGTCCAGCGTGAAACTCACACAAGTGTGATGTGGAAGCCTGAAGCCTCCAGGTCACAAACGCAGAACTTTCCGGTGAAGCAGGAAACATCTTGTGTCCAGCTGTTAAACTTTAGAAATCAGCAGTATTTTCATATTCAGAGATTCTGTAAGTAAGTTTAAGAATTTTTAACGACATAACTGAACTTTTTTGGGGAAAAATAATTTGACACAAATTATTATTCAAAGGAGAGTATTTTTTAATATGTTTTGAAACATGCCTGGAGGGGATCTTTAAATATTCTCATCATAATGAGCGTGATAACTGATGCTCTACACTTGTTTCCATACATCAAGAGCAGCTCGGGGATCAATATTCTGCAACAAGGATTGACCCGAGCCACCAAACCAAATCATTAATCACTGATCCTTGAGTGGCTGCTCAAAAATATATACAGTATCTGATAAAAACTAGGACATTAAGCATCCAAGGAAAATGCTTTTCATCTTAGACTGACGACAAACAAGAACGTCAGGTGGAGACGCGAAGAAAGAGAGAGATGCCTTTCATCTGCTCACGAGGTTTTACTACACCAGACTGAAGCTCCAGCCTTCAGGTAATAAAAGAAAACACAGAGACAGAAAGTCAGAATAAAACCAGGAATGTCACAGTTACATGGTTTACATCTTAAACCACTCAACCAGGAAGCCTCGGCCACTGTTTCCAGTGGGGGAAAGTAACTGAGTACATTTACTCAAGTGAGTCCAATTTATGCTACTTTACACTTCCACTGCACTTCAGAGGGAAATATTATTCCTCCACTGCATTTATCTGCTTGAGTTACTTTCCAGAGTCAGATTAATGACACAAAATATAATCAACAAATAAAGTGTGATTAATTATTATAGGATAAGATGAGACTTTTGAAATTCACAAGCTACCCAGCAGTACATGAAGTCATGAACATGAGCGCCACCTTCACCAGCTGCAACATTAAAGTGATGATATAATATATAGTATTCTGAAATGGGTCATTCTGCACACTGAGTACTTTTGCTTTTGGTACTTTAAGTATATTTTGATGCTAATACTATTGTACTTTTACTTTAGAAACATTTTGAATCCAGAACTTCTGACTTATAACAGAGTATTTCTGCACTGTGGTGTTTCTACTTTTACCACTGACTGCTTTTAAAGAAAGCAGTCTAAATGTAGTTTAATCACTGATTTGAGTGTCAAATTAATGCTGTCAAAAGTTTTGCCTACAGTATCATTTCACCCACTTTCACAAAATATAGTGGACATCTCAGCTTCCTCTTCTTCTTTTCCTCTCGGCTGCTCCCTTTCAGGGGTCGCCACAGCGAATCATGTGCCTCCATCTAACCCTGTCCTCTGCGTCCTCTTCACTCACACCAATTAACTTCATGTCCTCTCTCACTACATCCATAAACCTCCTCTCTGGTCTTCCTCCAGACCTCCTGCCTGGCAGCTCCAACCTCAGCATCCTTCTACCAATATATTCACAGTCTCTCCTCTGGACACGTCCAAACCACCTCGATCTGGCCTCTCTGACTTTATCTCCGAAACATCTAACATGAGCCGTCCCTCTGATGTCCTCATTCCTGATCCTGTCCGTCCTCGTCCCTCCCAAAGAGGACCTCAGCATCTTAAGCTCTGCTGCCTCCAGCTCTGCCTCTTGTCTTTTCTTCAGTGCCGCTGTCTCTAAGCTGTACAACATCTCAACTTCCTGGTAGAAGTAAATAAAATGTCAATTGTCCTGTTCCAACAGGCTCAAAACGCTGATTTACTGTGACGTCACTTTACAAGGAAAAAGAGAACGCCATCAGAGCCAGTCAATTTAACGACCCATGTCCCGTCCCACTTTGCAAACCAGAAAATCTTATGAACATTTGGCCTTCGATTAACACTGCAGCAGAAATGAAGGGGTCAGTGCTGCTGGCATGAGAGCTAACAGTGTACGAACAGTATGTGGAGAAAATACATGTGCAGTGGAAAAGCCCTTCAACACCACCAGTCTGTCCTGATGCCGAGCTCCACTGGAAGTCTCCTCAGGCCGGGACACCGGACCATCTGGGAACAGTTAACCAGCGTCTGTAACTGTAAACCAGACCAGCTCCCCCCGGCACCAAACCAAACACTGTGTTAACAACCGTTATTCTGTTCGTTTCAAAGCTGAACTGACATATAAAAGAGCTCCTGCACCAGACATACAGATATATATAGATATATATAGATATATAGATATATGTTTGCATCTGTTGCATATTTCCTCAGAAACATAACTAAGCAGAGCAGACAACAGTGTTAGTGGTTTACTGGAGAGCAGTCGTCCTGCCCTGTTTTACAACGTTTCACTTTATTAAGACCAGAGGGAGCAGCACACGGACCAGCTCCACCAGCTTTATTAGTGCTGGGCTTTACATACTGCAGTACAACACACTTCAGGAACAATTCACTATATATACTACAAGTACATGCCAATAACAAGCCTCTTTCCAAACAAAGTACCTGGGACTGAAATAGATCTACAGGATGTTATTAAATCCAGTTTGTAGAGTTGTTATTGTTAGCTGCAGAATGTTTAAAACTACGCATTTATTTTGAAGTTTTATTTCTGTTTCCTGTCACTATCCAGCGCTGTGATGTCATGTCGCATCATGTGGTTGTAAATTATTTGAATTTGGGCGACTAAAATTGCACCTGATGTCATATATTTTATTATATTTGTGCAGCTTTGTCCATCATTTCTATCAGTAACAAGTTAACTGCTGAGCTCTGAGGAACACAAACACTCGGGACACGGGGGATTGTGCAGGTTTGTTATTGGCCTGAGACCATCAGGCTCCAAAGACTCGTAAATATGACTAGATGTTAGTCTTAGCTATCAGTGAGCTACTAACGCTGAAACAAATAAAACAGCAACACCACAGTTACAGGCAAAACGGTGAGCGGGACTTTGGATTGCTGGGTGCTTCTAAAGGCACCAAAGATCAGTGGTGGGAAGTAACGCAGTAAATTTACTCAAGTACTGTACAATTTTGAGGTGCTTGTACTTCACTTGAGTATTTCCATTTCCATTATGTTACTTTCTACTTCTACTCCGCTACATCTCCGAGGGAAATACTGTACTCTTTTTACTCCACTACATTCATTTGACATTAGTTACTTTCCAGATTCAGTAGAAACATGGCGGTGCAACATGGCGGCCTCCGTGGAAGGGGACCCGCTCCCTCTGTAGATATAAAGGGCTGATTCTAAGGTAACGAAAACACAACGCTTCTTATTTTCAGGTGATTAAACACTAATGAAAACATACTTATAAATATTATATTCCATTTCTGCCGACAGCTGCTCCTCAATGTTTCACACTGGAGCTTTAAGGAAGGTTTTGAATGCAGGACTTTTCCTTGTATTTCTACACTGGTGTTGTTACTTTTAGTTGAATAAAAATATCTGAGTACTTCTTCCACCACTGCCAAAGATACAGTCTGTTTTTGCAAATCTTTAACTGGCGTCTTTTGTTTCATTATTTTTTGTAATGGTCCATGGCTACTGTGCACCAGATCAAGGAGGAAAGCTCGAGTTTGATATTATCAGATAAAACTGAACATTTGTCTGAACAACAGCAGAGCTGCAGTCGAGACCAGTCTCTCTGTTTCTGAGTTCATGAAACAACAACACAGCCGAGTCGCTGACTAACTCTGGTGAGTACAGACGATAATGTTCACTGTGTTAAACAACCAGCATCACGCTGAAGTTCAGCTCTACTCAATTCATACTGACACTCGCCAAACTGAATTAAAGTGACTTTCGTCCTCAGAGTGTCGATATGTCTGCTTCCAGCTGTCTGCTGACTGAAGATCAGTTTCTGTGCTCCATCTGTCTGCATGTGTTCACCGATCCAGTCCACCATGTGGACACAACGTCTGTAAAACCTGCATCACTGAACACTGGGATACTAATGTCCCGTGTCAGTGTCCCAACTGTAAAGAGGTTTTCTACACACGACCTGAGCTGCGGGTCAATAGCTTCATCTCTGAGATGGCTGCTCAGTTCAGACAGTCAGCTCAACAGAAAGCCAGCAGCAGCAGCTCAGAGCAACAAGTTGCCAGACCAGGAGAAGTTCCCTGTGACGTCTGCACTGGAACCAAACTGAAGGGCCTGAAGTCCTGCCTGGTGTGTCTGGCCTCCTACTGTGAGACTCACCTGGAGCCTCATCTGACAGCTTCACGTCTGAAAAGACATCAGCTGATCAACTCTGTGGAGAAACTGGAAGGCAGGATGTGTACGAAGCACGATAAACTGCTGGAGCTGTTCTGTAAGACCGACCAGACGTGTGTCTGCTTGCTCTGCACTGTTTTAGACCACAAGAGACATGATGTTGTTCCTCTGAAAGAAGAATATGAAGATAAGAAGGCCGAGCTGGGGAAGACAGAGCAGCTGATCCAGGAGAGACGACTGAAGATTCAGGAGATCAAACGCTCAGTGGAGCTCAGTAAGGAAGATGCAGACAGAGAGATAGCAGGTGGTGTTCAGGTCTTCACCGCTCTGAAGGAGTCTGTTGAGAGAAGCCAGGCTGAGCTCATCGACACAATCAGAGAGAAGCAGAGAAAGACAGAGAAACAGGCTGACGGCTTCATCCAAGAGCTGGAACAGGAAATCTCTAAGCTGAAGAAGAGAAGCTCTGAGCTGGAGCAGCTCTCACGCACTGAAGACATCCACCTCCTCCAAAGCCTCCCGTCCCTGAACGCTGCTCCACCCACCAAGGACTGGACAGAAGTCAGCGTCCGTCCACCTTCATATGAGGGGACTGTGGTGAGAGCTGTGAATCAGCTGGAGGAGACGCTCAGTAAACAGATGAAGAAGCTGTTTGAGGCCGAGCTGAAGAGGGTCCAGCAGTACGCAGTGGCTGTGACACTCGATCCTGATACAGCAAATCCCTGGCTCATCCTGTCTGATGATGGAAAACAAGTTAAACATGGTGAAGTTTTTACTACGAGGTTCAGGTTAAAGGGAAGAGAGTCAGTCAACAGGAAGGGACAAATTACACTGAATCCTCAGGAAGGTTACTGGACGATATGTTTGAGGAATGAAAATGAGTACAAAGCTGCTGCTGGCCCTGCAGTCCGTCTCTCTCTGAAGTCTCAGCCTGAGACGGTGGGGGTGTTTGTGGATTATGAGGAGGGTCTGGTCTCCTTTTATGAGGCTGATGCTGCAGCTCTGATCTACTCCTTTACTGGCTGCTTCTTCACTGAGAAACTCTACCCGTTCTTCTGTCCCTATCCTAATACTGGGGGGAAAACTCCGCCCCTCTGACCATCTCTCCTGTCAATCACAGTAGGATTTTTTTTTTTATTTCTACAAAAAGATGAATTACCCCTTAATGTTATACTGTACATGTTAACATATCCCTTCTTCAGATTCTGAATAGAGAAAGACACCCTGGGGCAGAACGGAGGTCATCAGCCTAGCGCTTGTTAAACACATCCACGTACCGCTCGAGACTTCAGACTGGACTAACATCACAGGAGGAGGTGCTGTGCTCCTCGGTAATTTAACTCATCATTCAGGTCGCCATTTTAACCCTGGTGAAATGACAGGACCTGGTCTGTAACAGACATGGACATTCAGCAGGACAAAGACAAAAGAGAAAGACTAAAGCCTCCCCAGGGGGCGCCGCAGAGCTGAAGGCGAGGCAAAGAGACTGCAGGAGGTGGATTTGAGTCAAACATCGCATCATAACACACGTCAGATCTGAACACACAAACATGAAACACTTATTGATTTATAGTGTGACTCACACTTCCAGAGGACATCATTATCCCTGTCCGTCCTGAATAAACCTCCAGAAATCCACCTAGACACCAGAGAAAGAAGCGGCTGCAGAACCTGCCTGAGAATCCCGCTGTTTCTGAGTTTCCTTCAGTCTCACAGTGATCCAGAGACAGCTGTCTGTCCGTCCACGGGTCCACTGCAGACAGGAGCTGCTGACCGCTGCTTCAGCTGCTCTGCTGGGACAGTTTGACTACATGGAAACAAATACAGGCTAAAAAACAGGGCTGAAAAGAGAACAGCACGACATCTGATGAGCCTTTGCTCCCCTGATGGCTTTAATTTTTTTTTTTCGTCATGTTGGTTCCCAGATGGGCCCATATGTTGGTGTTAGCATGTTTCCATCTATCAGATTAGCAAAAACCATCTTTACTAATTTTCACACAAAAGTCAAATTTCACACTGAGCTGTTAAAGAAAAACTCAGAGATCCACTTTAAAGTACAAGGACGTTGGATTTAAATTACAGGAGGAGCAGCCAGGTCACTGGGGCTGCATTCGAACCCGCTCCACTGCGGTAAGGACTTGGTACATGGGGCACGCGCAGGTGACCTACTGGGTCGCCCCCCTTGCTGCAGTGATGTACAGGTGTACTCCAGTACGCCGTGACATCACTGTTGGGCGTGGTTACAGGTGCAGCAGAGCACACTTCTGACCACAGCCGAGGCAGATATTTTTAAAATGTCACATTAATCACCCTTTTTTAAAATTAAGCTTGCTGACTTTGGGACTTTGGGAACTGGGGCTTTAAAGAAACAGTGAATCTGACTGCTGCATTCTGGGATTGACAGTGGTTGATCTGAATGGGAAGAAGAGTTAAACCTCAAAAAAAAAAAGTCCTGTGTCACAACACGTTGCATCGCATCAAGTTATTTTTATCAGTGAATTTCAGCTCCTGTGGGCACTGAGACCAGTGGTGGAGGAAGTATTCAGATCCTTCACTTAAAGGCATAATGAGTAGGATTTGCCTTTAGGTAATGTTGTGATTACTTGTGTAAACTGTTGGGGAGTTTAATTTATAACAAGGCATCACATTTTATATACTCTTTATAAAATCTTAACTTGTAAAGTGAAAGAAAAGACTCGAGTAAATGTACTTAGTTGCATTCCACCACTGCCAATATGTTCAGTAACTGAATGTAGCGCTGTTGTTTCAAATTGTAGTCGTTTTATTTTGAAAGCAACCCGCTCTCTTCCTGTCCAGGTATCTTTCCACCTGGAGTTTGAGTTCAGCCGTTCTGTCGTCCTGGATCACGTACGGGTCGTCGTGGCGACCAGAAGGTGAGACAGCCGATGTCACTCTGACGTTTGTTTGATTTTTGAGTTCGGAAGGAGGACGTGGGTCCTCGTCAAAGCTTTTTTTTATTGATGTGATGTGCTTCCTGTTGAAACAGGATGTCATTCGTGCAGGGATCTTTTCAAAAGGTAAACCAGAGACAACATCAGACAAATGTAGTGCAGTAAAAAGTACAATATTTCTCTCTGAGATGTAGCGGAGCGGCCATGTAAAGCACAAGTACCTCATATCTGTGCTTAAGTAAAGTACTTGAGTAAATGTACGTAGTTACATTCCACCTCTGATGAAGAGTGTTTTAGTCCGGATTAACCGGCTGACAGTTGATGGAGCTTCGTTCTCCTTCATGTTACTGACAGCTGCTGCCACTCTGTTGTGCTCCAGACAACACCGAGCCAAAAGCTCCATTTTCTGTTGGCTGTCATATTTTCCCAACATCTTTAACTGCTTTTCATTATTATTCAGGTTATTTTTCTGTTTCATAACTTGCAGCCAGCTGCTCTTTTTTAATGCTTCCTTCGTCTCTTTGCTCAGGCTCCGGTCCGTCCTGGTCCCGGGAGCTGCAGCCTGCATGAGCACACAGTGTGATTAAGCTAATCGCAGTGATCATGTGTCACCTTGAGGCTGAAACACTGAGGTTTCTGCCCGGCTACTGTATCTGTGGGTCCTGAAGTCCGTGATGAATGTTCACGGTCCCCAGAGGATGAACCCTAATCATGCTGATGACGCCATGACCTTTCCAGTGTCAGTGTTTGTGTTGTTAGTTAAATAAGACACACGCAGCTCCAGGGTTTTGGATGTTGCCCAGATTTGAAAGCCCTCTGAGACAGATGAGTGACTTGACTCCACAGATGTCTTTTCTCCGTGTTTGTGTGATGAATGTGTGTTCAGAGCGTGATCTTTCGTGCTTGTTGAGTGTCAGGAAATGAAACGGCTCTGCTCAGACGTTCATCACGGCAGTATTTTGAGTCTGCAGTCTGGTTATTTGTTTTGTGGCTGAAATGATCTCAGAGCAGTTTATTCTCTCGGCTGTGAGTCGTTCGTGTCTGTTTCTCTGGATTTGTTGTTGTCAATCAGTTCGCCTCTGAGCTCATGCTCATTTTGTTCTTCGCTTTGGTCTGTCTGAGTAATCTGCGTTACAGATGACAGGGATTGAGTTTTTAATAGTTCAATTAAAAGAAAACGACGTGTCCGCCTAATTCCAGACCAACTTGGTCACGACTGGCTCCTCTCACTGAATTGAAACACCAGTGTTGCGAGGACTTAGAAGTCTTCACTCACATTCACTTTAAATAATTTAACTTTTTAAGGAACGGCTCATTCGCTGCAGCATATTTACCGGAAGGTGAATAAGCATATTTGCTAAATTATTGAACTATTAAGTAAACAGCATTTATCTGCTTGACATCTCTGTCGACGAGACTGTGAATCTGTGAAGATTAACTAAATGAATGGGAGCTTACTTACTAATACTTATACTATTATACTACTTGTAAAATGAATATGTAGCACATTCAGATTGCTGCTGAACGTGCTCCTGGTGAAAAGTGACAGCACTGTGACTCCTGATGATGTACGAAGCTCTGCGTAGGTCCAAGGCTTTGTTCACACTGCATGCAAATCACATTTGTTTCTCAGGAATCAGATCAGATCAGATTTGTGCGTCCAGACACTTCCTCCATACCGCTCTGCCAGCAGCAGCACGGACTCTGCTCGGCGCTCTGATGCACCTCCGTCACTCCGGATTCGACGCTGTCGCTGTGTGTCGCGTTGCAAGTGACGCAAAAGACACTTTGAAATCCGATTTGAGCGGCCAGAGCGATGGAGATTGGAATCGCATTTCAAACCACCTCCGCATGTGGCTCGGATCCGATTCGCAAAAATCACATTTCATGTGGTTTCTTGCTGCCCAGACTTTCTAAAATCAATCTGGATTTGGGCTGGCAGTCTGAGCAAGACTAAAACCTTTGTCACACAAAGGTAGAAATATGCATCAGATTCATAAAGTCACGTGTACACACACGTCTGTTTTTATAAATCCCAGTCAGACAAAACCAGACAAAAGACATGTCATTTAACTTCAGATGGACTTTAAATGGTGGACATGTCCACGTTTGACCAGTTGTCCCCTGGAAGAAGAAACAGGCACCAAACTATTACACTGAGAAATGCAGATTATCATCGATCTTTGTCTCGTTGCTCCATGTGAGAAGTCAGTGAGAGGACACCTGTCCGTCAGCCTGTCTGTCCGTACCGTACCTGGACAGACTGACTGACCCTCAGGCTGATTTAAGGGTCGTTTTACCGTCTGTTTCACTTTAACTCCGCTGCTTTGACTCTGAGTTTCCACTTGTTATTTCCAGCAGACTGCTGCCGTCCAGCTCGCAGCACTGCAGAATCTTTTTATTGACGGGGAGGGAGCATATGTGTTGTGTGTGTGTGTGTGTGTGTGTGTGTGTGTGTGTGTATTACTCACATTGTGGGAACAAAAAAAGGGTTGACACAGTTACATTTGGGGACAAGAAGCTGCTCGTCACAATGTTAACTGTTGGTTTTATGGTTCAGACTTGGTTGGCGGTTAAGTTAGAATTACTCAGGTTCTGGTTTCAAGTTATTAGCTCTTGTTTGTGTGTATGTATGTGTGTGTTTGTGTGTGTATCCCTCTGTATACACACTCTCATGCTGGGTAAAACCATTCATCATTTAGTGTTTGCACTGGTTACGATGTTGCTTTAGTAAGACGTGCAATGTTGAGCTTCATGATGGACAACTGGCAAACAGTGAAGCAGGTGAATGTTGATACGGTTTATCTGTTCCACACAGTGTAAAAACATATCCGGCAGCGCTGAAGTCGAATTTCTACTGTTCACATTGTAGAAAAGTACATAGTAGGAGCTTTTTAACTGATCTGGTGAATGTGAAATATTTATAAATATGACAAACACAGTGTCACATGATATTTCCCAGTGTTAGACAAGGGGCGCCTGAATGCACCATTGAGGAGTTATTTATGGCACCTCTTCCTCATGTTCAGTTTGTGACGGACGTGAAACTTATAGAAAATATAGAAAATATCTGGTTCTTTGATAACAAGTCAAAGATACAAGAAGCCTGTGGACAGAACAGCTGAAGGAGAGAAGCCAACTACGACTCCCATGGTGCATTTCAGCAACAAACATCCAACCGCAGAGCTTCGCTAACGGTGAGCGGATGCTTAAGATTTCACTGATTTTACAATCTGCAGCTTCAGTCGATTCACTTTTCATTTTTGATGAATTCAGCAACCATGGTGCATTTAATTAAGGTTCATAACACACTCTAATGTAGCTGGAAGTGTTTATTAATGGATTTGTCAACAGCTGTAGCTCCTCCTGTGGACACACGTGATAATGAACGACAATATATTTAAACAATAAATGTCTTTATAGGAGATATTATTGTTGGCAAATACTGTACATTAACAAACTCCTAAAAATCCCTTGTAGCTGCGTACTACTACATTATAGTGTGTTATAACCGTTATTAAATGTTTATGTACTGCTTATAAATACTAAAGAGGGGGACTTAAAGTGAAGTGTTACCAAAACCAGCTGTTCACACATTCCTTTATAAAAGCTTCATCGAAGGTTTACAATGATTTATAAATGTACGAATGTAAACTATAGATTTTAAAATGTATTTACGACCTCTGGACTGTGTTATGAAGTGTTTATTAACTGTTAATGCATCACTTTAAATGAATGGAGTTAATGGGGGGAGTCGAGGTGTTGCCCAGGATCCTCAGAGCTCCTCAGTAACCTCCTCTCCAGGGTTACTGGACAGATGTTAACATCTGGTCTTCTGTGTGATCGCAGACACAAATTGGAGGCATTTCCTGTTTGTGCACCAATTAAAGCTCCTGTTCTGAAAAGGGAAGGTGAAGTTAAAGCCTCTTCAAACAGCAGAGATCTGTGAGTGTGTGTGTGTGTGTGTGTGTGTGGAGGAGGTGTGTTTACTGTGCTCCTCCTCCTCCTCCTCCTCCTCCTCCTCCTCCTCCTCCTCCTCCTCTCTCTCTCATCAGAGCAGCAGAGTTAAGTACCAACACTCACACTCTGTCCGTCTGTCTGTCTCACTATTTCTTTTCCAAACACACTGATGGATTATTTCCAGCTTCTTCTGCTGCTGTGGACCTGCAGCCTGCTGCCAGGTGAGCGAGCGAGCGAGCAACACACAACACAGCGCAGCTGAGAGAGAGAGAGAGAGAGCTGAAGGGATGTTTACGTCAGACAGGTGTTGCTGATGGATTGTTGACTAGATGTGAGTTTCGAGCCTCTAAATTGTTGCCATGGCGACATATTGATTATAGCATAGAGAGTGCAGTTCAGGGCTGCAGTGCAGGTCCACGTGAGAGGTGCGTCGGGGCTTAGGACAGAAAAACTAAAACTAAAACAGCACTTCTGGAGTCACGCCATTCATCTCGTGTATGGATTAAAAGTCTTATTTTGACGCTGCACGCCCCTTTAGCCCCTTTAGAGTCGCAGCCAGCAGCTGGCGAAGAGTCTGCAGCTCCACTAACACACATTTAAACACCTTCATCTGAAGTTCTGTGCATCTGAAATCTGAGTGTGAGCGTGTTTCAGCTGCACATGTGTTTTTTGTTTCTATGGAGAGATCTTCGAAGCAGGCCACGTGGGTGTGTTCAAAGCAATCGTAAGCCTCTATGAGACTTTATAAACACGAACAAGTCTTTCTAAGCCTCGAAAAGCCTTTATAGTAAGAGTTTGCATCTAACTCTGATTTGACGAGCCTTCGTCATCAATACGAGTGGAGGAACTGTCCCTCGTACTGCAGTAATAAGCACAGGTGCAGGTGGGGAAGTCACAGGTGAATGAGTTTGTTTCGCAGCCTTCAGAATGGGTTTTCAAATCAGTAAATATTTTAAAAAGAAGACTTAAAGCCCTGGTGGCGTTCCCTAGAGGCTCCGGTGCTCGTTGCACCCAACAGAACGTAAGTGTTGGACAGAATGAGCAACAGTGATGACAGCAGGTGACAAAACACTCAACTCAAGGTCCACTTACTGGCTTGCTCCGGAGCTTTCAGTGAGACTCGAGTGGAGCTTGAGTTGGTGAACAACACAATGATGATTTCATTAGCTTTCCTGCTGAAGTCTCCCTTTTCTCTAACTTACAAACATGAACAAACGTCTTGTCAGCTTGCTGAATGAAAAGGGCACCGCTAACGTCGGTTTGCAGGCTGGATAGCTAATTAGCTGGTCAGCTGTAGCACATTAAACAGCCTGTAAACTGACCTGCAGATGTCACCTGGGTCTGTTTAGATGCTGGTGCGGTCCTTCCTCTTACCTCTAACAACACACTGTCTGCCCACAGCTTGTAAACGACCACAGTTATTAGGAGTGACCCTCTTGGAACCGTTGATATCACGCTATATTTCATGGCAATCTGGCAGGTAGTTGGATAAAAGTGCTGGACGAGCAGATCATCTTTAGGCTGCAGAGCAAAACTGAGCACATTTACAAATTAGGAGACTTTAGTCCCAGTGGATGAAGTCAGAGGCCCTTTTCCTGTTTCACTCTGATTAAATTGTGTTTCCACACGTTGAAGCTGGAGGATCATGATCCCACTGGCCCCTGAATTGAATTAGTGTAGAGTTTGGTGCGATGGCTGTGGGGTTCGGGATGCTTCCCTCGAGGTCCAGCCGACGGGTCGGGGAGCTCTCACTGTGAGGTGATGGGCTTCTCCAGGAACTCAGAGGGGGAAATGGTCTTTATGGCACGGTGCGGCTTTTAGGTGGATCGTTACACTCGTGCAGCAGCACATCAGTCACCATGATGTTGTTGTTGTTGCCTGTCAGTCTGCGGTTGGTAACACAGGCATCGGTTACCACCTGCCTCGCTCAGGCTAAAACACACAAGCTTCTCCCAAAAATCCCTCCCATAGTGTCATCTAGTAGGTGTCTGCAGTCGATTTAACCTCCTTGATGTCCCAGACAGGTGGGGTTAATCACCTCTGGACACACATGTGTCCTGGCAGGACTGTCCTGTGAATTGTTGAATCTCTCTGTCACTCTGTGCACTACCTGTCGTATTAAACTCCACCCATGTGACACTCCACTGTTACAAACGAACCACAACAGAAATATCAGTTGGCCTGAGGTCCTGCTGCCAGCTTGGCATCACAGCTGCACTTCATAGTAACCACAGACATGCATGGTGGTTTTATTTGGTCTGTAACGAAGAAGCAGCTCTGCTTCAGGGACAGAACAGTCTGATAAATTTATCTGAGGCATAAAAAAAGTTTTATATAACTAAAGAAAATAAAATGACTCTTTCATTTTTCAGCCAGTACTGGGAATAACAGAGTGTACGCTGGATGATGATCAAGCCAGTCCCTGATACGTGTCATCTTATGTAAGGAGAAACTTTCACACCAAACTTCATTCAAAAAATTCTGAATTTAATGTGTCCTTGCTCACTGGAAGAGATAGTTACACTGCAGTGTGTGACACAACACGTTTTCTGAACCGGTAGGTGTCACTTTTAAATTCAGCACATATATAATCCACCAAGTAGCAGTCTTTAAGTGAAGTTTTGACTTTTATTGCTGTCTCACGTGTTGCACTCACTGAAATATTCAAAGAAAATGAAACACTGACTATTTTTAGGTTTAAAGTTAACTCTTGAGTCTTGAAGAACAATCTTACCACAAGGTCCATTTAGTAGTTCTGGAGCTTTTGATCACACACACAAACTGAATATGGCTAAAGCAGGAATATACAACTGGAAGATCCTTAAAATGAGTGCTGCCTGGTCAATTATGTTTATGCTGAAGGATTCAAAAAAATCTCCTGAATTGTATTGCATGGTTGGTTAGCAAGATAATTTTAAATGTCTAGTTTTTTTAAGGGAGTTTGGCATGTAATGTGGTTGACTAGATGACACCAGTCACAGCCTGCTGCATCTGTTCTAACATAAATCTGACAGGTCATAAAACATTACACAGACTGTCAGGGTTGTGACCTCTGACCTGCGCTGCCTGTCAGAAAGGTGAAGGGTTATCTGGCTGTGGCCAACATGAGCGTCAGGCTGGAGTGATGCTGAGCCAACAGAGCCGTCTGCCTGCCTGCTGGAGGAAGTGACACAGACAGCGTTTGGCTGCGAGCTGCTTGACACGAGCACTGTTCGCTAAATCACTCCCATCTTTGACCTGATTAGAATTATTTCCCACTGCTGCGTCTGATTTGAAAACTGGAGGTTTTGCAAAAACAGCACAGACTTTGTTTCTCTTTTAGCAGAAATATTCTCTCTGTTGCTGCAGTAGCTGTTGCTGGATATTAATCTGTTTCCAATTATGACAGCAGCTAAAACACATCTGGAAAAATCACCTAAGTATGAACACATACACACAACAAAGTCACAAAGCCTCTGCGGCTGTGTAAAAAATGAGAAAAATGTGTCATCGGTGCCAGGGAGGATCATCCATATCAGTCAAATCATCCAGTGGCAGCGACAGGAGACTGTCAGACTTGGATCTGCATCTCGTGTCTCTGCTCTGCCAAGTCTCTCGACGGCTTTCGCCAACAGCTTCGATAAATCGAGCTGGCCCTCGTCTCGGCTCAGACAGGAGCAGATTCCTCTTAGTCGCGAGGAAAACACCTCAGAGGCCGAGACGGTTTACCCATCAGTCCTCTCTTTTCCAGTGTCCTTTATTTTTGTCCTCTGTAGCCAAATGCATCACTGCTGCCTTCGCTGGCAAACGGTCGCACAGCATGCCGAGTCTTCTGAGCGCTGTGCTCGTTTACACAGCTGGAGGAGACGAACCGGAGCGCTCAGAGGAAATGCTTCAGCACACAGGGAAAGACCACGAAGGTCACAGGGTCATGGTGGGGTCTAAGGGTCACAGGCTGGTAGGACATGAATGCCTGGCTCAAGGACACTTGAGCAGAAGCAGTAAGAGTTATAAAGATCAAGGATGGCACATTTCATTTACAGGAAAACCTCTCTAAGGCTTTCTCGCTGCTCTTAAAATCTGATGAATTTGTTATGATCCCTGGATGAGATTAGACAAGAATTCAGTTCAATAACTTCACGTCAGATTAGATTAGCATACAGAGGAGGAAGATGAAATATAATTAGATGAGCTGAGTTGAGACTAGATTAAATCATGTGAGGCAAGATGAGATGAAACAAGACAAAACAAAATGACAAAAAACAAAAGTTTTTGTTGGCATGAGATGAGATAAAACGAGATGAGGAGACATGTGAGTCATATTAGACTGGACTTAGACTTAGGTGGACAATAAATAGATATAAGTAGAATACAGAGTACCCAAAAAGATGAGATTAAATGAAAAGCGATGAGGCGAGACAAAACAAGTCAGTGTGTTGAAATGAAATGAGATAAGAAGGGACGAGTAAAGATGACATGAGATGTGAAACTGAGATAAGGTTTGATGTCATGAAACATGTTGAGATTAGGTGAGAACAAATGCAGTAAAATGAGAGGAAGTTAGATGAGATAGATTTGGTTAGATTACATAAATCAGGTCATGTAGATTTGGTTGTATAACAAATTAAAAATCCAGAGGATTACAGAGATGAAATTAGATGAGACAAATCGAAATGAGATGAAATGAGATTAAGCAAGATTAGATGAGACAAGTGAAGCAACTAAAATGAAATGCGATTCATTGATATAAAATGAGAAGAGGTTAGAAGAGATCAGACAAAGTGAGATGAGGCAAGACAAGCTGAGACAAACTGAGATGAACTGATTCTGACTTGAGATAAAGTGGCAGGAGAAGAGATGAGGTGACCAAACACAGGATTTGATGAGATGAACTGAGATTAAATGAGATGTGAAAACAGAAGACAAGTCGGGCTAAAAGAAGATAAAATGAGATGAGATTAGAAGTTTTTCAAGTTACGATAAGAAAGGAAATAGAATACGAATAAGAAGAGAGCAAGCTGGGGCCCAAAACACAACAGAACTGACATTCAAACTCTGTTTAGCAGACCGACGAGCAGTAACATCATGCAGACTCAGACAGCTTTCCGTCACATTCACGTGAGAATCACCGTTTGCCAGACATCGTAACTTCACAAGGTTAAAAAGACTCTGCAGTGACGCGGCTACGATGCTACGATGAATCTGATTTTAAAAGCTGTTTCTGACTGTTGGATTTTGAAATCTATGCGAATTATGTAGCATTAATAAAAAAAAACCCACAATCATAATTACAGTGAAATATGAAAAATAACAGATATAACATATAGATTTCTATAATATATAAACTTCTGTCTTTGCACAGCAGCTCTTCTTTCAGAGAGAGGGACACAGTTTCTGGAGAGCTGCCTGAGCTGAGAAGAAAAAAGCTGAAATAGTTGGAAGGTCACCGGCGCTCTGAGCACCAAACCACGAGGAAGGAAAAATTCTTCTTCTGTCGAAGTCTGTTTTTTTGATTTCTCTCTTGTTGTGCCACTCAAATAAAGTCGTCGTAATGATCTGATAAAGTAAGAATGCCTTACTCATTCTCGACTGTATTGTTTTATCCTCGTTCATTTAGATGACACAGATGGATTTCACCCTACTGGACTTCTGTTGAAAGGATGAAATCATCTCTTTCCTCCTTTTTCCACGATGTTCTACTTGAAAAAGCGCAGTGACGTCATTTTCATCCTGTATTATCTCGGTTTTTGTCAGACTTGGCAGCGTTACAAGGCCTTCCAGTCCTCCCTCCCTCCCTCCCTCCTCCTGTCAACCGACCTTCCTGATAAAGATTTTAATTGAAACCAGAGGAAGGTCCAGAGTCGGTTGGTGCAGGAGCAGGGAAGAGGAGGAGGAAAGAGGAAGAGGAGGGAGGCGTGTGAGTGCGAGGTGAAGGGTTTCTGAATTTTGATGAGGTTCTGGTCAAGCTTTTGAAGAAGCCTGCTCACTTTCAACACCTCCACACGTCTTGTTCGGGACGTATTTCATTAGTGTCAGTTTCATGGTGTGAAAGTTAAAGTAAATCAAACTGAGGAAAGGAGAGTGAAGCTGCAGATGAATACAAATATCAAGGTGCAGTAAACAAGAGAGGTCTACAACGTCTATGCTCCAGCAGCTCAGAGTAGATAAAGACGTACTGGTTATTGCATGAACTTCTCACTGTCTCTAAGTGCTAAAAAGAAAACAATGGAAATGCCCAGTAAAAGTGTAGCTCACCCGAGTCCCGAGTGCTAAGGAAAGGAAACAGATTTCGATTCTGATCTTAGTTCCACAAATCGTCCACGTAGTTGTCTAGTCCTCGATTGTAAGACAACCCCCACTTTTCAAACGTAATTTCCAGACTTATATTTGGGCCAATACACTAACTAACTGACTAACTAACTAACTAACTGGTGATACTGTAACTGATTAACTAACTGAATAAATACCTGAAAAGCTAGATCTATAACACAATACTGTGTTGTTCACGGTATTTTGTCCCTCCACATACCTGTGGGGAAGCACACAGTATCAGGAACACCTGTGTGTGATTTAGTATTTTCATTCTTTCTTTTCTGTGGGAAAGTGAAGGAGAAACTGAATCTGGATTCCAGGCCAGAGGGGCTCTTAAAGGAAAGTTTGATTCCAGGAGATCTTTTACTGATGAAGTGTAATTTACATTTTGCGGAAGCCATTTTTCCTCGGCAGCTTCTTCAGTTAGAGACTTTCCTACATTCCATTTTTTCTGCTGTCAGATTTGAGCTGCTGGAAATCCAGAGAAATTTATCTACACAGAGACAAAAATACACGAAACAAGTTCTGTCCGAAGTTATAGCCGTGATTCATGTGGACTGGTTATACTGGGCAACTTCCAGTTTGTAAAGTGGCAGTTGATGAACCTTCCCTCGAGAAATAAAGTCACTGTATCAGCAGTTAGGAGCATGCTGTGTCAGCTGAGTGTCTTCTTCTGTGTTTCAGATCTTCAGCTCTGCTTCAACTTCGACACAAAGAACTTCAAAATCTTCTCTGGTTCTAAAGAAAACCAGTTTGGTTACACAGTCCAGCAGCACGAGGCAGGAGGACGCCAGTGGTGAGAATCCCAGTTCACTATTCATCCACCAGATCCAGAAACCAGTCTGTACTGGTCTGTCGACATCTATTAGAAACCAGTCTGTACTGGTCTAAAGAAACCAGTCTGTGCTGGTCTGTCCACATCTGTAGAAACTAGTCTGTACTGGTCTGTCCAAATCTATAGAAACCAGTCTGTACTGGTTTATGGAACTTTTGGCCTATCAAAGAAACCTTTCTGTGCTGGTCTGTCCACATTTACTAGTCTGTAACTGTCCATTCAGGTCCATATGGACATATTTCTATACTGTATACATATGTATACGGTCGGTCCACATACAGAAACCACTTTGTAATTCAGACGTTTCTTTGTTTATTACCATTGTGAGAAATTGGACTAGATCCACTGGTGTCTAAAGACAAGCTATCGGAGGCAAGAAACCATAACAGCTGCATGAATATACATAAGTTAATAACTTAAACTTACCAGTTAGAAAGCGACTACAGTAGCAGCCAACTTTTGCTCGACTATGGCAAGCGATGTGTTAAATATATGAACACTTTTAATGGTGTTTGAGAGGAAATTTAAAAATGGCAAATTGGCTGAACTTGTGTTTACAAGGCCACTGTGTGATGTCATTGTAGCAGGTCTTATTTGGATGAGATATATTTGAATAAGACAATATATCTTAAGCTAAATGACTAAACTGTACAAAATAAATATTATCCACTCCATTATTAACAAGACTTGAAGGCGTTTGATCATATTTCCTTTTCAAGGTTTAGACAGTATTTGGAAGCCTCAGTTAGTGTCCTTTCCAAATACCTTCAGGTAAAGGCAGAATGGATAACGTCTCTCTGTCTGTCTGGTTAAAAATGAAAATAGCTGTTGAGTTCTAGGATTTATTGGACACTGGCTTGACAAAACAAGTTCCATGTCCTGGGAAAGTGAGTCGAAAAACCTTGGACTTGGAAATGTTTCCAGGAAAGTTGGTTGTTGTTTTCTGTCCTCCCCATGGTGAGATGTCAGAATCATGTTGGGTCGACACATTTTCCACCGATGTGTCTGATAAATGGAACATATCTGCGGAGCGGCAGGCGTTATTTATAGTACTTTCTGCTATAAATTAGGATTTCATGATCTAGATCCGATCCTATGGCCACATAGCTTATTACTCTCTCTGTTTCTTATTCACTCACATGTTCCTCTACAGTTTGTCCTTGGCACTTCTGCTTTGAGTGTCTGTCTCATCTCTCATCCTTCAGCTTTATGTTTCCAACCTGCTGCTGGATTCTCAAAGACCAGAAGACACATTTAAACCTCCAGCTGCTTCTTTCTGCTGCAGGGAAGATGAGACGAGATGAGATGAGATGAGAAAAGAGAAGAAGTGAGATAAGACCGATGAGATGAAGTGAGATGAGATGAGAAAAGAGAAGAAGTGAGATAAGACCGATGAGATGAAGTGAGATGAGATGAGAAAAGAGAAGAAGTGAGATAAGACCGATGAGATGAAGTGAGATGAGATGAGAAAAGAGAATAAGTGAGATAAGACCGATGAGATGAAGTGAGACGAGATGAGATGAGAAAAGAGAAGTGAGATAAGATAAGAAAACACGAAGTGAGGTGAGATGAGAGAAAGTGAGATAAGACCGATGAGATGAAGTGAGACGAGATGAGATGAGATGAGAAAAGAGAAGAAGTGAGATAAGATAAGAAAACACGAAGTGAGGTGAGATGAGAGAAAGTGAGATAAGACCGATGAGATGAAGTGAGACGAGATGTGATGAGATAAGATGACGAATAACAAAAATCTCATCTCACCTCTACTTGTCTAATCTCATCTCATCTTGTTTCGTCTCATGAGTTCAGCGCAGCTCATCTCATCATATTTGATCTCTATCGAGCCTTATATGTCAAGTGATCTAATCGAATCTAACGATCCTATAATCCTTTTCCAATTTTAAGGGCAGCAGGGGGCCAAATGATTCGATCAAATTAGATGAAGCTAGTAGATGTGAGATGTTGTGGTGTTACCTGTGTTTGGATAAAATCTCATCTAGTCTTATCCCTTCTCATGGCAAACCATCTCTTCTAATCTTTTCTCATCTCAACTCTTCTCATCTAATCTCAACTCTGTGCAACGTGTGTCTTCTAGTCTAATGTGGGTCACCTGTAGGCCGGTTCAGTTGGTCTGGACCACGAAAAACATTACACTACCTTTTACTTCTGGCGCTGACACACATACATGACAACACATCAAATTATCATGCATAAATATATACGCTGCCTATACAAGACGGTGTCGTCCCTCATTCGTCCAGGAGTGGTCCATCGTAGAAAAGGTTTCAGTTGCAGTCATCTGGACACTGTTTTCAGAATCAAGACGTTTCGGCTCCCATCTGGAAGTCATTCTCAATTGTGAAAATGGTCTGAGAACTCAGAAATTTAAGCTACTCTGTGTTGCTTAAGCCCCGCCCTCAGGGAGGAGTCTTCCTGAGTGTCTGCTGTTTAACCTGACTAGTTTCACCTGAAACTCCCCTAATTGTTTCCATGATGGCCCAGTAATCAGCAATCAGGCCTATTGTTTTCTGGCTGCACCTCCCTCATCACTGTTAAGTACCTGATTAGCATGTGATTGGCTTGACCATGGTGTTAATACACTGTGGTAAACTTTGGGCAGATTGAATCTCAGACCACCATTTCTGTTCAAAGAGGGGTTCTCTTTTTTCACAAAAATGGCTTCTTTGACTCCTCTTTCAAACCAGCTCTTCTCTCTACTTCGGATCTTCACCTCGCTGTCTTCAAATGTGCGGTTTGTAGCTTTTAGATGCAAATGCACGGCGCTCTGCAATCCTGAGTTAGCGTGTCGTCTGTGCTGATAAAGTCTTTTGTGAAGTGGCTGTTTAGTCTCACCTATGAACCGTTCTTTGCAGTTTTCCTCACTGCATTGATTTGAATAAGCTACATTGCTCTGTTTTTGTGTGGGCATCTTGTCCATGGGGTGAACGAGTTTCTGTCTTAAAGTGTTGCCTGGTTTAAAGAAAACAGGAACATTGTGCTGTCTAAAGATCCTTTGTAGTTTTTCAGACAGTCCAGATACATAAGGAATGGAGACACCATTCCTTCTTGGTTCTGTTTCCCCTTTGTCCTGTTTTTTGGCTCTTTTAACTTTGTTGACAGCCCAAGTAGGATACCCACAGGCTGAGAGAGCTTTCTGGACATGCCTTTCCTCTTTTTTCTTACCCTCTGAGCCGGTGGGCACTTCTTGGGCTCTATGTTGTAATGTCCGGATTACAATGCAGTGAGGAAAACCATTTTTGTGAAAAAAGAGAACCCCTCTTTGAACAGAAATGGTGGTCTGAGATTCAATCTGCCCAACGTTTACCACAGTGTATTAACACCATGGTCAAGCCAATCATATGCTAATCAGGTACTTGACAGTGATGAGGAAGGTGCAGCCAGAAAACAATAGGCCTGATTACTGATTACTGGGCCATCATGGAAACAAAAGGGCAGTTTCAGGTGAAACTAGGCAGGTAAACAGCAGACACTCAGGAAGACTCCTCCCTGAGGGCGGGGCTTAAGCAACACAGAGTAGCTTAAATTTCTGAGTTCTCAGACCATTTTCACAATTGAGAATGACTTCCGGATGGGAGCCGAAACGTCTTGAATTTGAAAACAGAGTCCAGGTGACTACGACTGAAACCTTTTCTACAACGCTGCCTATACAGTTTGCTTTCTTGACAACTCAATCAGCAGAATGTATTTATCTGTTGATTTGATGCAAAAATCACATCTACTATCTACTTAATATCTAAATAAACCACAGACAGAGACCCCAAAAACATCGGAAAGCACCCTTCATTTCCAGTAATGTCTAATGTAATGTGGTGTAATCCAGTGGGATCTAGGGATCCTATAACCTTTGTCTCACTTTAAGGGCAGCGAGGTGCCACTGAAACGATTCAGCCACCCTGTTGCTGTCCTTTGATTGTCTGTCTGCGGTTGCAAGTGCGATTGTGCAACATTCCCGGTTCTCTGTGCAGTCTAATTTTTTTTTTTTATCTGGAAACATTTCAGCCATGATGAATACCTTGCAGTCATCCAGGATTACAAAATCTCTTTTCCTTTGAAGTCGCAGGTAAATAAGTGGAAAGTATTTGCGTTTGTCTCGAGACCGGCTTCTCCTGCATCCTGAGGCAGAGCGGCGGATCTGGAAACTATGTGTTGCGGTTTGTTATTCCCCAGCCTCCCTCTGGGAAGCCCATCACGCCGCTCTGTGTGTATGTGGGTTTTTAAAAGGGGGGATTTGACATCGTTATTCTGCAGAGTTGTTTTTCTACACAACCTGGTGACATTTACATCTCAGGTGTTTGGCAGACGTTGTCCAGACAGACTCGCCGCGGTGGAATAATCCTTGTCTTCTGTCGCTCTTCCTTCTCTTTCGTCCATCAGGAATATCGATCAAGGTCATGTGACCTCTGACACCTGTACTTCCAACAAAGTTTTAGTTGTAATAACGTTTGACCAGTAATTTGTATGTTTAAATTTTCCAATTTAATGTCTAACAAACATCTATAAACATTTGACTGCTCCTCAGGAAGGTGCTGTTTGTGTACTAAACCCATGTAAAAAAGTTATTTTGGGTTTATGAGCAATTCATTAAATAACTTCAGAGAGCTCACAACTAACAGTGGAGCGATCTAAGGTAATATCGACTCCATGCAATAGACAGTTGGCTGTTTAGAGCAGCCACTATAGATTAAATCGTTAAACAGAATATTTTACACAAAAAGTATTACTACCCTGAAGAATGGGCGAACTATCATAAATTCTCAAATGTAAATGTGGAATCTCCTCATAAGTCAATTTCACCAGCGAACTAAAGCTGCGCTCAGACGGACTTTAGCCCCGCGTAAAACAACGCAGCCCTCTCATTCACTGCGATGAAAGATGAAATAATTTGCCACCGTGATAACCTTCCAGAGTTGTTAAATCCTGTCTCAGAGTATCATGAACCGTTGTCTGACTATGGCAAACTGGACTTCCTGCATCGTATTTCTTTGTCTTGTCTTTCTGCAAGCATGGTGTGTATTATTGTGTGTGTGTGTGTGTGTGTGTGTGTGTGTGTGTGTGACAGAGTGAGTCAGCTGCTGAATGCAAATGGAAATTAAGTGTTGACATTTCAAACTATGTGTGAAATTTTCCAGTTCAAACCAAATCCTCCACTAAAGCTAAATGTGTCAGCTTTATTTACAGTCTCTCTAAGCGCTGGACAACAGCCACATCGAGAAACGATAAATAAACCTATGGAAACCTTAATAAAACTTAAGAAGACCTCCATGTTGAGCTGTGTGTGTTTGTTGGTTGAGGGTGTTGTTGTGTCTGTTAGAGGTCAGACCCGTTGACCTGTGTTGACCTCTGCGGTACATGTTAATGGAGCCGAGTGTTTCTGCAGCCTCCCAGCCTTCATGCTGGGATCTGTGTGTGTGTGTGTGTGTGTGTTTGGTCTGTTTTGGGGTTTTTCTCCTCACACATTCAACAAGCGTGCAGTGCGACCAAACCGCTAGCATCGACCCATAACTGGTCAAACTAAAGAAAAGAAAAAGTGAAAATTGTGTCCAGATGTTTCCAGCAGCAGCAGCAGCAGCAGCAGCAGCAGCAGCAGCGGAGCTTAAAAGCATAAAAATGTATAAAACATTTTCAGTAATCTTCAGGTTTTGATGTCCCTCAGAATCAAAGAGCGAGAGCCTCTTTCTGGAGCTTCCATCTGGTACTGACGTTCATCAGCGGCTGAATCCGAATGTGCGCCCTCTGGACTCTTGAACTGAGCCCTCGTGGACTGAACCCTCGTGGACTGAGCCCTCGTGGACTGAGCCCTCGTGGCCTGAGCCCTCTGGACTCGTGGACTGAGCCCTCTGGACTCGTGGACTGAGCTCTCGTGGACTGAGCCCTCTGGACTCGTGGACTGAGCCCTCTGGACTCGTGGACTGAGCTCTCGTGGACTGAGCCCTCTGGACTCGTGAACTGAGCCCTCTGGACTCGTGGACTGAGCCCTCTGGACTCGTGAACTGAGCCCTCTGGACTCGTGGACTGAGCCCTCTGGACTCGTGGACTGAGCCCTCGCGGACGTCTGTCATACGTACTGCCACTTGTTCACCATCATCACGTCAAGTCTGCGAGGCTGCTGGACCTCGAGGGGATAAAATGCTCCATCGGATGGGACTTAAGACCTCACGTGTTTCCGCGGAAATGAATTGAAATTTCTGACCCAATTTAACTATTTCTCAAAGTAGTCTGAAGGGTTATTAATGGTACTGATAATGGCAATTTATACAGCGTCTGCTGCATTATAGCTATAACAGAATGCGCAGTATAACTGACCCTTTGCGTGAGCTGCTAAAACACGGCTCGTATTATATTCACATTAAAGCATCAACTGAGGATCTTCACGCAGTAAATGGAAATGAAAACCAACTTCTGTCCGTCCAGATTAAAAGAAACAAATCCACATGATTCTGCCTATATTGTGTGTGTATTATCAAACCTCACTACATCAGTTAACGAATGCAAAAAAAAAAAAAACTCGGTATCATTATCGTCATCAAATTCATTTAACATCTACACATCCGTACTGCTGAACTGAGTATTGGTCATTTTCCCAGTGAAGTCTGGTGAAGTCTGCAGCCCGAGCAGACTCTTTGGAAGTCCACAGAAAGTCTTTTTAAAGGAAGAATTAAGAAGAATATGCTAATGTTGTTCCCTCCACCGTTATATAAAACCCACTGCTGAATGATGCGGGTCCATTCCCCTTACAGGGCTGTTACAGGAAATGCAGGAAATCAGTAATCAAGCAACAAACAGCCCAGTAAAGTAGTAGCAGGAGAGGCAGGTATACTTCTGAGGTTTCGCCTAAAAGCTCAGCACCTGCTGAGGAAATGGTCAGCATGATGGAGTGATGTCAGAGGATCAGAGGCAGGTTCTGTCTGCTGGTGCTGCTGCAGGCTGCAGGATGTGGACTCTCCACCCGTTTGATGTGGATGGGAGACACATTAGCAGACTGGAGGTTAGCGCTCCACTATGGCATCTCCTCTGGTATGTGACTCAGCCCTCTTCCCAGAACCGCCGTCCAGACCACATGTGGCGGTGTTTACTCCGGTTAACACTAATAACCTGCTCGCTGTGCGACACTGGAGCAGCGGGATCTGTGTTTAACACGGCCGCCGCGGGTCTCCCAGCAGCTGCTGCTGAAACAAGAACTGACCTCAGAGTGCGAGAGGGGAAAGTCAGTCACCATCAGAGTGCAACTGAACATTCAAGATGTTTCAGTATATGAAATTAAATCAGTAAATATATTAGGTTTCTGACTGCATTTGATAACATGGACCACATATCAGGATGCGGTGCTAGAATCTGACCCAGAACAGCGCAGGTGAAGGATTACGACACCAAACACCGAACGCTAGGCTTGCAGGCTTGAGAAGTGCTCTGAAGCGTTTACCCTTTGCTCCTCTGTGGAGGATAGCTGTGGATTCACAGACGTTACAATGAATTTCAATGACTCAGAGCAACACAGAAAGCATCACAGTGTCCCCAGGAAACGCTCCTGGTTCCTGGCTATGTTATGTGTTTAAATTTGCCATTTGTGATATGGTGCATTGGATTTCTATTAGATGAATCATCAGATTATTCCTCGATTTTGGGTCTATAGAATAATGAAGAATGTCTTTCACAATTTTCAGTTTCTGATATAAAACAGAAATCCTTAAGAACTCAAGGAGCTGGAACTTTTGTTATAATATATATAATATTTGGCTTTATCACTCTTCTTCTCTTCTTCTTTGTTCATATTTTTTCAAAGAGCATGTTATTATTAAATTATTCATATATTTCCCATTTCCACCATAATCCTCATATCTAATATTCTAGTGTTATTTTAATGAGTGAAATATTAAAGTGTGTCTACACTTAAATTGTTCTAAATGTCAGAACTTATGGATTTCGGGAGGATCATTTCTAGTGAGGCTGAACTGTGATGATGATGCTCGATTGGCCATTGTGGTCTTTGACTTTGTGTAATTTAGTTCAAAATGGTTTCTTCTCTCTTTTAATCCTGAGTTGATAAAATATCACTCGGAATGCCAAAAGCACTTCATCGTATATTTACCGTATTTATCATTTGTATGATCCAAAGTGTTTTTATTCTCTGTATACTGTAATAGTCACATCAAAGACACACTTCCTGTTCTCTGTCATGCACAATAAATCCGAATCAGAGAGAAAATAGCACCAGACTGACATTCAGCATCTGGGTGATTTCACAGTGTGCAAACCCATTACTGTGTGTTGCATCCCACATTGTCTCAGGTGTGTGTGTGTGTGTGTGTGTGCTTCCAGGTTGCTGGTTGGAGCTCCCTTTGAATCCACGGGGAAGCAGCAGACTGGTGACGTGTACAGATGTCCGCTGGATACCAGAAACTCTGTGAACTGCACCCGACTCCACCTGGGTGAGCAGCATGGCAGATATATGGTCGTGTCTAGATGGGAACCCTGGATTTGTGAAACTCTGGCGAGATTTGAACGCATTGTTTCTTCATTGTGCGCGTTCCTAACCCTAACCAAGTAGTTCTGTTGCCTAAACCACGCAGACAGGACCCAGATATCCGACATGTTCGTCAAAACCTCTGCATGCGTTTGTACCGAGGATCTGCAGAGAGCTGCACACTGGAGCATTGAGGCATTCATCTATAATCTATTTCTAGTT
Organism: Siniperca chuatsi; assembly: GCF_020085105.1. Classification (NCBI taxonomy): domain Eukaryota; kingdom Metazoa; phylum Chordata; class Actinopteri; order Centrarchiformes; family Sinipercidae; genus Siniperca; species Siniperca chuatsi. The sequence continues at coordinate 32,022,913 of NC_058045.1, read as the reverse complement.
TTCATGCTGCTGCTGTCTTCCCAAAGTAGTGATACCATAATGTAAAAATATTCTGTTACAAGTCCTGCATTCACAATCCTACGTTTTACCAGCAAAATGTTCTTCATTATGCACAACGGTCCCTTTCAGAGAGTTGCATTATGGCGCTCCCCATGATTTTCTTTTTTAATCGTATGCGCACAAGATAATATTTTGTGCTCACAAGTTATGATACAAAATGAGAAATGAATAACGTTTTTTTGGGGACTTTAGCTTGTAGCTTTGCACAACCCGAGCGGCTCTAATCAGCCACAGCGACTGAAATCTATAATGATGCATCATTTTTTACAAGTTAATCATCAGTTTTTTCCGTAAAATCAAAGTACTTAGTAACAATAGCTGTTAAATAAACGCAGTTCAGTAAAAAGTTAAATATTTCCTTCTGAAATTCTGTGGGGAAGAAGTGCCATGACAGCCTGGGGCTCCAGATTCTGCAGATTCTTGTTGTTTGTGGATCAAATCACATCCGTAAAATTTCAGGCTAAGAAACTGAAAGTTTATGTCTCTTTGCAGTTTTATCTCACTATGTTTCTGTAAACAAGCCTTTGCTTTCTTGTGTTATTGCACTCTGCTATTTATGGCTTTCATAAAGGCAGATGATGGATCGTGTACAGGCACTGTGATGACTGAACGGTCCAAATCAAAGCTATGACGACATGTTTCCACCATCCACTCAAATGTGGAAATGGACAATTAAACTCTTTTTTTTAAAGTAAGAAATATTCACATTTTATTCAATCACGGAAAAACATCCAACATTTGTTTTATATTGGAAAAGAAAACTAAATATTCTAAGAACATTTACGTATGTTTAGTTGACGTTGAGGGAAAATCAGTATCAGATATTTACTGTTGCCAGAACAGGTTAAACGTTTAAATGGCAAAAGCAGCAGTTTCATGAGTCCAATAAACAAGAGAAGATTTACATGTTTTGGCTTAAATGTTTTAAATTTGACACTAAAAGCGCCTGCTGCACGGCCGGTACTTTGATTTAAAAACGTCATTAACTGAACACCGAGCCACATGAAAGAAGAAGAAGAGATGATCAAACGTCACTGACAGTCACTGAAGTTTCCCACAGACCACGTTACGTTAACGTCGCTGTGCAAACTTTAGTAATGAAGTGCGATGTGTTTTGAATCAGGGAAACTTTCTCTGGACAACGTGTCTGAGAGGAAGGACAAGATGAGGCTGGGAATGACGCTGACCTCCAACCCAAAAGACAGCAGCTTTGTGGTGAGTCACATGACACAAAACACACAGGAACTCCCTCCACATCAGCTCAGCTTCGCTTCAAACACCTGACAAAAGGAAACCATCGGAACTCCTTTTACTTTGCACTATCCTTTAAACTGCAGCCGGTGTGGCCATCGTTTTAACACACAGTAATTATTTCACCCGGAATCTTGCTGCTGCTCTTCATACCGCCAGATCTAACTGACTGCAGATCAAATTCAAAATTTAGACAAAACCCGAAAACAATGGTCCATTTTGCTCTTTATACTTTACGCAGTAATATCGTAATGTGAGCACTATAACGAAACGGCAAAATGTCTCATTTGGAAAAGTCACAACTGTTCCCTCCACATTTAAAATATGGCTCATATTTTGATGATATTCACTGGCTGAAAGTAACTTAGTACATTTACTCGAGTACTGTACTGAGCTACTTTATTCACGTTATATGCAACAGTATTGTACTTTGTACTGCACGACATTTATCTGACAGCTGGTTACTTTACAGATTAAGATTTTACAGAAAAAATATATAATCAGTTAATAAAATATGATGCAATATTAGAGATTAAACAACCCCTCAGTATAAAATTAGCTCCACCTCAACACGCTGCTTACACGTTAAAGCGTCAATAATAATAATAATATAACCTTCTGTGATGGGTGTTTCTGCACAATGAGCTCTTTAACTTTTTCTGTCCCTGCTGTGTGAATGCGTCCTCAGACCTGCGGTCCGCTCTGGTCTCACGAGTGTGGAAGCTCCCTGTACAGCACAGGAATCTGCTCCAGAGTCAGCCGAAACTTCAGACTGTCCCACACCATCGCACCCGCCCTGCAGAGTAATCAATACACATCCATCCATCCGTCCGTCCGTCCATCCATCCGTCCATCCACCTGTCCTGTATCTATCTTGTTTTTGTTTTTTTCAATCTTGCAGGGTGTGAGACGTTCATGGACATTGTGATTGTTCTGGACGGTTCTAACTCCATCTACCCCTGGTACGAGGTCCAGGACTTCCTCATCAACATCCTGCACAAGTTCTACATCGGCCCAGGTCAGACGCAGGTCGGTTCATCGCTAAACTTTAAAAAGATCAAGTCTAGTGGGAAAAAAGTTAATTTTTTAGGGATGATGGACTGTTTTTGCTTCTTCAGGCTCATACTGTATTTGAATATCATGAATCTCAGTTTTTCAGTTCTAGCAGGTAAATATATCAGATATCATCCACCTCTGTTGTGATACAGATTCTTCCCAAACAACCTACAGAAGAAGATTTCATTTATTCGTAATTATTCGTAAACTGTAGTTTTGGTGGAGTTTTCGTGTCTCGTCATGATCTAAATGCTGGGTCAGAGGCTTTTCCACTCAGAGGGAATACTTGGAATTCTTTGGCAAGATGCTTAAAAAATGTGAAGATATTGAATATCACCACAGACTCTCAGCTCCTGGCAGCTTTCAGCCCTGAAAAATGTTGGTCATAGTAGAGTTTCACTCACGTCACTCAACAGTTCACATGAAACCAGGGCTGTAACTGCCAATGAGGACGAAGGTCATGTCTTTTGAAGTTTCATGTCTGTTTCCATTTACAGCTGCCGACCTCTTGACCTCGTTAAATCCCGACCTCACATGTCAACACACAATTTTTGTTTCCCTTAATTATGTATTTCGTCAGGAACAGACCATACGACAGACTGGATGAAAACACCACTTGCGGCGCTGTTATTATTGTATACTTCTAATTTCCAAGCTGGAAAAACATGGCTTCTGTTCTGCAAACGTTGCCACTTTTAAACTAATCACCTTTCTCAATCGGTTTGAGGAAAATCTAGAAAATGCAGTTGTAAAATCATGGGGCTCATTATTTTTGGCTTTCAGCTGAACATGCAAAAATGTGTGCATGCATACAAGTCAACATATGCGAAGAATACGTTTCCAGTAATAACTGAATGATCAATAAATATTTAGTTGGCTTTAAATGGACAATTGGTTGCAAGGAAATTCAGAACTTTATTCAGAGTTTTTCCTATAATTAATACCAAATGTCATAATTCTTCCCTGGTTGTTTTTAGGAAATAACAGACTCATAAAATAAGCAATGTTTTACGCTGTATTTAATTTTGAATTACATTAAGGGAATCTGTTGGAAAATCAAGGGCTCATTTGATTTTTCTCTCATTTTTGTCTGTATTTTCTACTAAACGCATGCGCTAAGCTGTGATCGCAGCAGCGGGACTTTGTTAACAGTAATCCGCGGTGATAAAGAGAAAAAAAACAACTTTTGGAGTGTGGCATAACATCCAGGTGAGGCTTTGAGCTAACATCAGCACGCTAACATGCTCACAGCGACAATACTTACATGCTGATGTTTGGCAGGTATAAGGTTTACCTTGTACACCACAAAGTAAACACAGAGCGCAGCTGAGGCTGATGGGAGCGTCAGCAGCTCTGCAGGTGTTTGGTCAGAAACCAAAGTGTCGGACACGTTAACATGTCGACCTGATGGTGGCGCTAGATGGAAAGTCAGAGGATCAGCAGAGTTATTACAGTTCATCCTGAGGGGAGCATGAACGATGAAGCACCTTTCATGATAATCCATCCAATAATTGTCAAGATGTTTCACCAACTACCAGACCGACCTTGCGATCCTTTGAGCTATGCTGCTAACGTGGCTAAAAAGCTAGGTATGAAATTGGTAAAAAACAAAAATGATGAGCATTTTATCTATAATTAATATAATTGTGAGGTTTGGGAGTTTTGCAGAGGTAACGTCACCATGCGGCTAAACAGTCCCTGCAGTTCACTGACTCTTCTGACAAATGTCTGCCAGGCTCGGTTGACTCTCTGGATGTTTTTCAAACTCAAAACTTGTAGTGAAAACTGAGCTGATTAGCTGTAGTAGTCTGGATTTACGTGTCAAGTTATGTCCCAGCATGCAACTAAGAACTGGGAAACCTGCTAAAGTAGTGGAAGCAGTGGGTGACGTTTTGAATCTGGAGCTGGGTTTAAACATCTTGGCCAGAAGAGTAAATGAAAAATAGTCTTCCTACCTTCGACAGTTCCCACTGACATGTGCTCGAGCAAAGATTTGAACCATTATCTGCTGCAGTTGAGAGGCCACCAGTAGCAGACTGGTTTTACTGGAAGCTGACCTACAGGCTGACAAAGGTCTCTGAGTAGGTTAGTTAGATGTTGCAGCAGTGGTGTGGCGATACATTCGTGTGCAGGAGTTCAGGTCTGGACTGAGCTTTGGTGTGTTTTGGCTGCAGGTGGGTGTGGTTCAGTACGGCTCCACAGTGGTTCACGAGTTCAGTCTGGGTGAGTACCAGACGGCGGAGGAGGTGGTGGAGGCCGCCAGGAGCATCGACCAGCGGGGTGGCGAGGAGACGAGGACGGCGCTGGGGATCAACGTGGCTCGGTACGACACGAAATTATTTCCCTTGTGAATAATAATAAACCCCACACAGTAACCGGCCCGGTTCACTCACATACAGTCTGTCACTTTTCCTTGCCATGCAGGTCAGAGGCGTTCAAGCGTGGGGGCCGGCCCGGCGCTCAGAAGGTGATGATCGTGATCACAGACGGAGAATCTCATGACAGTCCACAGCTGCTGCAGGCTGTCACTGACAGCGAGAGAGACAACATCACCATGTACGCTATCGCTGTGAGTCTGTCCCTCTTTACCTTCAACCCCCAAATACCCTGCTGACCCAGTCTGACTTCCTGTCTAGTCCTGATTTAGATTTATGATCCTGGGATCTTGCCTTCCTTCTTTACCTGCAACCTAAAATTTACTTCCGGCTCTATCGATTTTTCTCCTAGCACATGCACCAAAACCACTTTGTTGATTTCTGTCTCTGGACAATAAAAACTCTTAGCCCCTGTCCTGAGTGTTTCCTCTGGGTCTCATCCAGGTTCTGGGTTATTACAACCGTCGGGGAATCAACCCTGAAGCTTTTCTGAAGGAAATCAAGTTCATTGCTAGCGACCCAGATGAGAAGCACTTCTTCAATGTGACAGACGAGTCGTCGCTGAAGGACATCGTGGACGCACTGGGAGAGAGGATTTTCTCTCTGGAAGGTCAGCTGACCCTCAACAAGTTAAATCTTTGTTCATCGGTTAAATGTCTGAAGCTGCGTTTAGTGATTTTTAAATACCGTACTTATTTGCCCATTGATAATATAACTCATGTGACAGCTAACTTGTAACTTTTTACCCATAAAAACCTGATAAGCTGACTATGTATAATGTAAATGGGGTCACAGAGATTTTTTTTACCCGACTCTGCAGTTCCTCTCAGCTCTACAGAACCTTTTGGCGGCTTTCAGCTCATTGTTTTGGTTTTACGAACTGCAACTTTACTGTTTTGGTTCTGTCTTTAGTGCTCACATCAACCTTGTTTTCAGCAGCAGCAGGCAGCTGTTTTTCATCAAAGAAGCTCTGATAAACCCACTGCACACTACCTAAAAAACGGACACTGACGTTAGCACATATTAGCTAGATTAGCTTAATCGTCCGAACAACAATAACCCATAAAATGACAGTTCTGCATATTTAAACAAAATAAACAACAACTACCGACAGCCATAGTCCTTAAAACCTTAACTAATGCGTTGTCACCAGTTAGATTGTCAAAATTAGAAAAATAACAGCTTCAATTCCTGAGGAGCTACGTTAGCATTAGTGACGGTTGCTTCCAGTTACCTAAAGTTATAGTTCCCTCAAACAATGTAACATTATAACGAAGATCAGAGGGGATTTAGAAGCGGGCCAGGGTCCGTCACAACCAGTGGTCCAGGGCCAGTACAAGTTTATGCAGGGCAAGTTGATTGTGGTGGACTGGTCCGCTTATGAAAAGATGGTCCTTTAAGAACGCAGTGCACGTGGGATCCCAATATATTACCAATGTGGCATGTCGAAGGTAAATGAAAGTTCAGAACTACTGTAAATCTGCTCGTTATAATGTTTAGACCCAAAACGTGACTGTTACTGAGGGTGTCATCTCATAGCAGTCTAACGTTAGCCCTATTATGAGACACTTTGCTGAGGTGCTTGTGGCTAGCTAGCCATGTAGCCAGCTGCGTTGAGCTCACGTTAATATAAAAATCCTTTCTCCCTGTAGCCGTTGTTGCTGTGTGGCGCTCAGCTGTTTTTATAATCCGCTATGAGATTTGTCAAAGAAAACACCTCGACTAACGTCAGGTCAACACTACGCTAACACTAACGCTAGCTAACGTCAACTTTTACTGTAGCTGTCCGTCTAATGTGGAGCGCTGTGGGTTTTAATAGCATCCCTACTATATACTGTACTGTACTGTTTGATTGGATCAAAATATTAATATTTAGCTAATGTCTTACAGTGTAAGGATGATTGAAATGTCATTTTACGGTAAGTGTTGCAATACAGGGCCCCTATAATTATTAAATGATGGGGAAAAGGGTTACCTAAAGCTAGCTAGCCATATCCTCAGATTACCATAGATAACGTTACATGAAACGCCACCGCACAAAGTCACCTAAATCTATAGCTAATGTATAGCTACATGTTGCTAAATGAATTCTTTACTTTATCACGAAAGAGTCATCACTTGATGCGACTGAGTCTGAGTCTCACTCCACTCGACCATGAAATGTGCAGGTTAACGAACTGGGAACCGCTGGAATGGAAGGGGGGAGGGGGAGGGCGCCATCTAGTGGCTGGATGTTATCAGTGTTACCAATAGCACCTTTAAGCTAGGTAGGTAAAATCTGCATATGTGAATTTTTATGATGGAAGTGGACAGAAGTTTCACTTTTCTATTGGTCCGCTGGTGAGAACTATTGTGAATCAGCTGTACAGACCGACAGACCAAACGAGAGACCTAAATGCTGCAGAGAGCTGTAATGTGGTCTGTTAAGCTGTTGAGCTTTAAATGGCTTTTATTAAAATGTGAAAGTAACAGGATGATGTCTGCGTGAAGCTCAGTCTTTGCTGTGTTTCTGTTTTGCAGGAACCAGCAGTCAGGGTCGAGGCTTCGGTCTGCAGATGGCTCAGGCTGGTTTCTCCTCACATTTAGTCAAAGTGAGTAGCTCAACTACTCTAACAAACTCTCAACTATTGGTATCAGTATCATCCTTAAACATCCAGTATCGGTCTGGTTCTGGTCCTGACAGATGTCTGAAGCTGCAGAATAAGAAGCTTCTAGAAATATTTCTGTTGTTTCTCGTCCAGGGAAAATTATATTCGACTGAATTCCAATGTCAAGGAGTGAAAATGGTGTCGTGGAAACTTTCTATGTGTAACACAGAGCAGATGGTTTTCCTGAAAGTAAAACTGCCAACAAAACACTCACACATATTAATACATGCAGGAACACATGGCAGAACAGACTTCAACCCATACACACACACAGACACACACGCATTCATGAACAATTATGCGCACCATCTCGTACACAGGCAAATATGCAAAGAGTTTCCTGCGCTTCAGTTTCAGGATTAAAAGGTAAAAATGTGAAATCAGGACAAAGTCAGACTGATGTGGAAAACAGACGTCACAGTATCATCTCTGACCGAGTCATCCTGCAGGAAAACCGTCCTCCTCTCCCTCCTACAGGATTACAAAAGCAGCGTTTTGACATTTAACAGTGAATCTGCAGATCCAGAGTCAGTCCATGTGCGGCTCAGATCCAGCAGGCGGGATGCTTTGTGGCGCTGCCGTCGCCAAGGATTTGGTCATTCACTGTGGTCCTTGACTCACTGGCCCGTAGAGACTATGACTCAACGCTTTAATAACTTTCATATCTGGACTTTACGACCGCCTGAGTTCATCTGAGTGTGCGACTGACTGCACACGTGTTGTAAGATGGTTTGACTGAGTTTAAGGACGATACTGAAGCTGCTGATGGCTGGGCTGAGTTCAGTGTCTGTGAATTATTTGTTGTACCAAAGATGCTGACACAATTAGCAGGATTTGTACTACTTCCCCCTCCCCCCGCCCTTGGTCATGAGGTGTGGGTAGAGGCTAGAGGTCTAGCATCAAACGGAGACCTGAACCAGGCTCTGTAGCCGTGTTTTTAAAGGAACAGTTTGACATTTGGGGATATAAACTTATTCGCTTGTCTTGCTGTGGAGACTGGTTGCCTTAGGTAAGCTAAGCTAACCACCTGCTAGTTGTAGGATCATTTTAAGGAAGTGGTATCACTCTTCTTTATTACTTTGAGATCCGACCTGACTGAGCCTGATTCATAATGCCAGATGAGACCAGACGTTACATTTTAGTTTGTCTCCTCAAAGAGAAAGAGAAGGTTTATCTGACGATGACCTCAAGCAAACACCGATGACTTGTGACTTCAGACGGACTGGAGTTCTCTGACCTGAAAGACTTAATCTCCTGCACCAGCGCAAAGAGGAACAAACCCAGCGATAGAGCAGAAAATGTAGCCATCCTGGTTACACTGAACGCGTCCAGTGATGAATCCAAGCAGGATGGAAAGTTTGCAAACAACAAAGACCTCTGATCAAAGTTCAGATTCAGTGCTTCAATGCTGAGACTACTTTCAATCACAGGACTGCCACTTTATGCATACTGACTTGTTTATGACCTGAGATCCAAAGTACGCTTGACTGCGGCCTTGAATGTCGAGTTTTGCATCTGCGTCACGGTGTATGGTGGTCGCGCCGTCAACACTCCGCTATACGACTTGATTTCTAGTTAAATCTAAGTTTTTATCACGAGTATATTAACTGAACTGGATACTGTGTTCCACAATAGAGATCACTTCTGGATTTGGGTCAGCTGAGTGACTTTATTGGCCCTTACAGATCAAATTTTATGTCACCTCAGAGTGTTTGGGATGCTCAGCTTTCAGATGGTAAAATCTACTCAGGAAGTAGCTGGAACCGCTCTGTGTTTCGGTTACTTGAGCTGCACGATGGGAAAAACATTCCCAGTCCGCATACGTAAAAATATACAGTCAGTAAAGATCCCACTTGGAATCACAACTTGCATAAGTTTGTCAACGGCTCCACTGATGGATTCATTCGATGCTAAACACATGAACACTTCCAGGCTTTAGCACTGGGATGTCATCCTGCTCTTTGAGTTCTTCTCATTGTTATATAAAAGTGCTACATTGTGCTCCAGTGATCTCCATTAACATCCAAGTCTTCCCGTCAGGATGGCGTTCTGCTCGGGGCGGTGGGCGCCTACGACTGGAACGGAGCTGTGCTGAAAGAAACTAAACATGGAAAAGTCGTTCCACCAAAATCCTCCTATAAGGACGAGTTTCCAGATGAGCTGAAGAACCACGCAGCCTATCTGGGTAACGGCGTGTAAAATGACAGAACCTGTACTGCACTTATCTCTGTTCTTATATTTGTATCTTGTGTCTTTTTGAGTTCGATGCCTGATTAGTTTGACAGCATCTGTATGCATCTAGCGTTAAACTGAAGTACTTTCAATTGAACACCCTGCTGGTGCCCCCTCGAGGCTGCAGTAATCATTACACAGTGTCTCACAAAACCAAAGTACTGGACAAAACAAACAACACAATGATTATTTAAGCTTTTGAGCTTCGCCATTAGCAGTAATTCAAACTGAGGGTGGAACCATTGGAAAGGCCACACAGTCATGGGAGGGTCACTAGAATCATTTCAGAACAGTTTTCAACACAGCTAGTGGCTAAATGTTGGACACACAGTTCGACCATCTTTAGGTGTGTTATCTAGGAAACATAAGGGAAAGAAATGGAGGAATAAAAAATCTCGGGTTTATGACTGCCATTGGTCTGTTTCTATTTCTGTTTCTGGTTTCAGGTTACTCGGTGGGTTCACTCATTTCGTCTCGCGGCTCTCAGCTCTACATTGCTGGAGCTCCGAGGTTCAACCACACCGGCAAGGTCATCGTCTTCACCCTGAAGAACACCGGAAACCTGACCATCCTGCAGGCACTGCTGGGAGAGCAGGTCTCTCACACACACACACACACACACACACACGCAGAAGCATGTAGATATTATACCTTTGTATGTCGTAGAAAAGGTTTCAGTCGTAGTCATCTGGACACTGTTTTCAGACTCAAGACGTTTCGGCTCCCATCCGGAAGTCATTCTCAATTGTGAAAAAATGGGACGGGAACTAGAAATTTAAGCTACTGTGTTACATAAGCCCCGCCCTCAGGAAGGAGTCTACCTGAGTATCTGTTAATAGCTAGTTTCACCTGAAACTGACCTAATAGTTTCCATGATGGCCCAGTAATCAGTAATCAGGCCTGTTGTTTTCTGGCTGCACCTCCCTCATCACTGTTAAGTACCTGATTAGCATGTGATTGGCTTGACCACGGTGTTAATACACTGTGTATGTATGTATCCACACATGTGCGACACATGGCTGTCTCCATGATGAGCCGGACAGTCAAACCAGGACCAACCACAGATGTGATGAGACTACTTTAGACTACTGTAATGCGTTTTCACAGTAGAGCTGATTGGAGAGGTTTTTCCAAAATGTGAGGCTGTTATCCCTGAGAGTTCAATGCCAACTTTCACACGTCATTAAATGTATTGAACTCGGAAACAGTCTAGAAAACTAGTCTTGTGTCCGTTCAGCATGCTCTGTGTTTATCGTGCTCTGTGTTTATCGTGCTCTGTGTTTATCGTGCTGCGTTCAGCGTGCTGCGTTCAGCGTGCTCTGTGTTTATCGTGCTGCGTTCAGCGTGCTCTGCGTTTATCGTGCTGCGTTCAGCGTGCTCTGCGTTTATCGTGCTGCGTTCAGTGTGCTCTGTGTTTATCGTGCTGCGTTCAGTGTGCTCTGTGTTTATCGTGCTCTGTGTTTATCGTGCTGCGTTCAGCGTGCTGCGTTCAGCGTGCTCTGTGTTTATCGTGCTGCGTTCAGCGTGCTCTGCGTTTATCGTGCTGCGTTCAGCGTGCTCTGCGTTTATCGTGCTGCGTTCAGCGTGCTCTGCGTTTATCGTGCTGCGTTCAGCGTGCTCTGCGTTTATCGTGCTCTGCGTTCAGTGTGCTCTGTGTTTATCGTGCTCTGTGTTTATCGTGCTGCGTTCAGCGTGCTCTGCGTTTATCGTGCTGCGTTCAGCGTGCTCTGCGTTTATCGTGCTGCGTTCAGCGTGCTCTGCGTTTATCGTGCTGCGTTCAGTGTGCTCTGTGTTTATCGTGCTCTGCGTTCAGTGTGCTCTGTGTTTATCGTGCTCTGTGTTTATCGTGGCTGCGTTTCAGCGTGCTGCGTTCAGCGTGCTCTGTGTTTATCGTGCTGCGTTCAGCGTGCTCTCGCGTTTATCGTGCTGCGTTCAGCGTGCTCTCGCGTTTATCGTGCTGCGTTCAGCGTGCTCTGCGTTTATCGTGCTGCGTTCAGCGTGCTCTGCGTTTATCGTGCTGCGTTCAGTGTGCTCTGCGTTTATCGTGCTGCGTTCAGTGTGCTCTGTGTTTATCGTGCTCTGTGTTTATCGTGCTGCGTTCAGCGTGCTGCGTTCAGCGTGCTCTGTGTTTATCGTGCTGCGTTCAGCGTGCTCTGTGTTCAGCATGCTCTGTCTTCTCTATGTCTTACTGAACTCTGAGGAATGACCATCAATCAGACTCCAAACAGAAAAACCCCCGTGGGAAAACTGCCTTACTCTGTTCATCTCTACTTTACTATAATAAACAATACAGTTTACAATATTCATACATATATTGTTTTTTTCCTCACGTTTTGTTTTGCTCTTTTCCAGATCGGGTCGTATTTCGGCAGTGAGTTGTTATCGATGGACGTTGACGGCGACGGACACACGGACGTGCTGCTAGTGGCAGCACCCATGTTCTACAGCCAGGGCTGGGAGAGAGGGAAGGTTTACATCTACACTGTCACGCCACAGGTAACTCCACACAGGCACACCACGTGTACGGCCGCAGGGTTGATCCTCACAGTTTGTTTGGCTGCTCAGAGCCTCCAAAGGCTTCACTCTCATTGGCTGTCTGCAGAGTCAATCACAAGAGGATTTCTTAAAGATGGGGAAGCAAAACAAACGTCTTACAACAAAAGCAACCATCGTTAATAATCGTATCATAAAACCAATTTATCATGGCAGACGGTGGAGTGAAAGAGAAAACAAACCTGAACGTTCTCCCTCCAGACATCAGTCATCCTGCAGGGGGCGCTGGAGGCTTCTCGCGCTCAGAACTCGAGGCTGGGTTCAGCGTTGGCCCAGATACCCGACATGAACGGGGACGGGTTCAGGGAGCTGGTGGTGGGAGCACCGCTGGAGGACGACCACCAGGGGGCGGTCTATGTCTTTTATGGCCAGGACAAAGCCATCCAACACCAGTACAGACAGGTGACAGATGCTGAACCAGTTCAGCCAATAGAAGGAATCTGAGCAGGAAACAAAAAATCTCTCTCTCTCTCTGCAGCGTCTGTCTGCTGAGGGTTTCTCTGCAGGTCTGCAGTATTTCGGTCAAAGTCTTCACGGGGTTTTGGATGTCAACGGAGACGGGCTCGTCGACCTCGCAGTGGGAGCACTGGGAGCTGCTGTCATCGTCTGGTCAGACCATCACACACACACACACACACACACACACACAGATATTCAAGGTCCCCAGAGGACACACCCTGATAACTTTGATGATCCTCTGACTTTGCCTCTACTGCCACCATGAGGTTGAAATTTATGTTTTTTTTAGTGAAATATGGATTGTCTTGATTATGGTTTATGACCAAATACCTGCAAAACTAATGGTATTCCCATCAGCCTCAGTTGTACTTTCTAGTGCCAGTTAGCAAATGTTAGCATGCTAACGTGCCCAAATAACTGTTGTATCTAAGTACAGCCTCACAGAGCTGCTAGCATGGCTGTAAACTCTTGTTGTCACTTAGGTAGACATTATATTTCTTTACATTAATTCCTTAGAAGCTTCCCCTGAAGCATATCCATAACCACTACTTGCCTAACCCTAATTCCCTAGGATTAATCTAAACCTTAATGTAACAAAACCAAATGGTAACTGACTCCCAACAATGTAAATAATACAAGTGAACAGAAAACACAGTCCCTGATGATAGCACGTTTCCTCCCTCCAGGTCTCGTGGTGTGGTGCGGATTCAGGCCAAACTGACCTTTGAACCTGAGAAGGTCAACATCTTTAACAAAGACTGTCAGCGAGGAGGGAAGGAGGTCACCTGCATGTCTGTTACTGTCTGTCTGAGTCTGGACTCCAGGACAAAGACCAGGACCAAGACCAGGACGGATGTTGGTAGGTGGGAGGCACACGCTAATGCACCAGTTTCTCCATGGATTTGTGATTGTATTATCACGGCAACTACAGATTCAACCTGCGACCCGGCCGAGTTCAGGCATATTTTCACAGGGCCTAAAATAAATATTACTGTTAAACATTAAATGTTACTATTGCGTTTTACTTTAATCAATAAAATTAAGAGGAAGTCAAAACTTGCCAGCTATCCATCCAATAATTATGGGTCGCCTCGCGTTATTCGCTGACTGATCTCAGAACTCACCAGAAACTCAAGTTCTCTCTGTTTTTTCCATCTCTCTCCTTCTGCTCTCTCACCTCTGTACGTTTATGAAGCAGATTCATAAAGCCCCGGATACACGGGAATGTTTCACTCAAGTTGAAGGATTTTCATCTTTGCATCAATTCAAGTCAATTTGCTTTAAATTGCATATTTCCGTTTACTTTTTATGCAATCACACCACATCTAAAATTCCCTGTTACGGTCTGTCTGAGCACACAGTAAAAACTTTTTTTGGCTGAGATGTGAGAAATGTTTGCTATTGTTTGTATTTTGTCATTGTGTTTTAATGAATCGAGCTGGATTGGCAGTCTTTTTTTTAATAAAATGGTCAAATCAGACACGTAAAGGTCCAGTGTGGAACATTTAGGAAGCTCTGTTGGCAGAAAAGCACGTTTTCATCAGTGTTTAATCGCCTGAAAATAAGAATCGTTGTGTTTTCGTTACCTTAGAATCAGCACTTTATATCTACAGAGGGAGCGGGTCCCCTTCCACGGAGGCCGCCATGTTGCACAGCCATGTTTCTACAGTAGCCCAGAACGGACAAACCAAACACCGGCTCTGGATAGGGCCTTTTGTGTTTTTCGCGAGGGCACTGTAGTTTCTCCTACACGCTTGGAAGGGGACACACTGGACTCCTACAGGTTACTCTGCCTGAACATTAACATTACAAGTCTGATTTGATGGCCAAAGTGGGATTACCAAACCTGGGCAAAGAGGGCAACTGCCACACATATCTAATAAGAGCCCCCTCGCTTATTGAACAGGGTGTCAATAGGAGCCCAATAGCTCATTGCTGGCCCGGGGCCGCCTTGTGAGTTCATCCTTTTATGTTTATGCCACATGATATTTTATTTCCGAGGAGATTAATGGAGGAATGGCACTTGTTTTTCACTTCTTTGTGGCCCTCGTGGATTGTTGCACTTCTTTCAGTCGAGCTGTCATGGCTCCACCCGCCCGTACATTGTTCTCTAGTTTCCCTGCGAATGTCAAAACGGGCACCATCCGTGTTTCTTGGTGATGGTGGTAAACAGCCGAACGTTGATGAGGAAAGCATTACACAAACGTACCACGGATTAACATCAGTAAACAAGTGTCAGGGCAGACCAGCTGGGTTGAACTCAGATTTGAACTGAGTTTGAACTGAACTCATTTGTGCCGGAGGAACAGTGTTCACAATGACAACACCTAATCTGTTTTAGAGTGTGTCACTCATTTAGTTACGTTTTATCATGAGATCATGTTGGAATCAAATTTACTTGGCCAGTCACGGTGTGACCGGGCTCTCACCCTCCCTCCTAAACCTAGCGACTAACGTTGATGTGCCTTTGAGGAAAGCATTTAACTCCGAACTGCTCAGTAGCAGGTTGTGGTTGTACCCGGCAGCTTCCACTGTAAAGGAGAGGAAGTGAATTTCGAACCCTGTCTGGATGAACGAAGCGAAAACTTGAATTCTACAGCTGTCCGGTCTTCCAGCTGTGTGGACGTTTATGACAAGACAATCATCCAGATGTTTGGTGTCTGTATGTGGAAAGCCTTGTCGTGGTCGTCTCCTCGCGGCGGAGATTTCCCACAGTGCTTTGTGAAGCTGTTGTCGTGTCTCTGTGTAATCGGCCGCAGATGTGCTGCATGGAAACCTTGCTAACATGCTAACCCCAGCCAGCCGCCGTTAAACTGTGTCACTCCTCCTCCCTCCATCACTTCATAATTCCTCTCTTCTTTCTCTGCATCAGATCCTCTTCTCCCCCCCCGATCATCTGGACCGGATTAGACACACACATTAAGACACACACACACACACACACACACACATACAGAGTCAGGGACGCATGCACAGATACACACCGTCACGCCACGCGGTATCAAACAAACACGCTTCAGTGAGACAGATAGAGGACGGGAGCCATAGCTGATGAAATCTGACCCTTTGTTTTAAGATTTACTGGAGTTTATTTCTTGAAGTGCAGACGTGGCGTTTCTAACATGAACTGTGTTGGACCGAAGCAGCTCAGCTCAGCTCTCAGAGCACACATAAAACAAAACCCAACTTCAGTTGTTAAACACATGCGAATGAGCTCTGCAGTTACGCCCTCAGCAACAACATCCAACAGGAAGCAGGAAATGCATGACTTTATTAATCAATAACAAACAAGAAGTTATTACCTTCTACCTTTAATTAGGAACATATTACCCTTATATTTAGTCCTGTGTGTGCATTTTATTTGGACTTAAACAGCTGAATTACTGATGTGCAATTCAACTGGATAGATTTTTGTCACTGCTAACTAAAAGTGTAGACAACCATGTGTCTCATCTTTCTGCCTCCAACAACAAGTGTCTTTTTAGTACCAAATTCCCTCTTTTAATTTGTAATTTCTTAGTTAATTTTTGAATAAACAATATTTTCTCAGCACCAGCTTCTGCTTCCTCTACAGTGGACGAAGTAATATGTCTTGCTACCGTTTCCTGTTACAGGCCTCCGCTTCTCAAGAAAGACCAAAAAAGGAAGAATTAAAACAACAGAGGTGTCCTGGTGGTCTAGGACGCAAAGACTACTATGTATCCCTGGTTTGAGTCCAACCAGGGACCTTTCTTGCATGTCAACCCCTTTTAAAACGCCATTCATTAAATTTACATGGATGCGAAGTTTGAAACAGAAAAAATGACACATTAGAGTTACCGGTTCTCGGTTACGTAATCTTGTTACGTCCGCTTGGGTAGGTTCACATAACAATAGTCGATGGAAACACTGATTCGTGTTTTTTTTTGCCAACTTTTCAGAAATTCCCTTAAAACTTGCAGAACATTTGGAAACATAACAAGTGCAATTTGCACTAATGAGCACACCAGGTGACATCACTTTCTTTCATATCACCTGAAAGAGCTGTAAAGTCTGCTCGCTATGTATTTACAGTCTCATTGTGCTGCATGTGAGCTGGATAAGACTGGATTGCTTTGCCTGTTTTAAGCCCCCTTTCTCCTCCTCCTCCTCCCAGCTGTTTGGTACAGTCTGGGGTTGGATGAGAGGCGTTTTCCTCCTCGAGCTGTTCTGGACGAATCAGACCGACAGCAGCCCAAGAGTCTGTTTCTGCCGACTGGAGGTCAGAGCTGCCAACGCCTCGGCTTCTCCATCCAGGTCAGAATACCCCCCGACACGCAAAACAAACACAAAACGCACAAATCCTAATTGTCCGCTAACTAAAAAGTCAAGTGAGTCGGATATCGCGTGAATCCCTGAACGCACTAACATCACTCACACTGTGGCCGACCGTTTCTCTGAACAGGAGACGACTGATTACGGACGTCCCATTGTGGTTGTCCTGGAGACGGGGCTGCAGAGCCCAGACGAGGGGCCGGTGCTGGACCCCGACTGGCCGAGCATCCTGAGGGCCGAGGTGAGAGTTTGTCCTGCTATTTACATCCAGGCGGTGTCACGTTTGTCTCTCAGAGTCTGTCGTTGAGTCTTTGTTGAGCTCCAGATGTCCCGACCAGGAAGCCGTGGTTTTGCTTAGATTTTCAAACCAACCACTTTACTAAAGTGAGGAGTCGACCAGCGTGCTAACAATTAGTTTTTGTTTCTTGGAGAATTTTCTTCTTGGCAGAAAAAAAACTGATTTGGGGTAAAGGGTAAACACCTGTGACGAGGCTCTGCGGATGACAATGTCGCCTCTCTGTCAGTTGGTCCACCACTTTAGTCCAGACTGAAGCATCTCAACAACTATTAGATGGATCTTCATAAAATTTGGCACAGATATCCGGACGATGAATCCTACTGATTTTACTGATCCCCTGACTTTTCCTTTAGCGCCACCAGCAGGTTGATATGTGTGTTTTGAGTGAAGTGTCTAAACAACTTTTGGAAGGATTACCACAAAACTTGGTTCAGACATTCATGCTCCCCTCAGGATGAACTGTAATCACTCTGCTGATCCTCTGACTTTCCATCTAGCGCCACCATCAGGTCGACATGTTAACGTGCCCGACACTTTGGTTTCTGACCAAACACCTGCAGAGCTGCTGACGCTCCCATCAGCCTCAGCTGCACAAATGTTAGAAGGCTGACATGCTAAACTAAACATTATACCTGTTAAACATGTTAGCATGCTCATGTTAGCGTTTATCTCAAAGCATCACTGCACAACCTCACAGAGGCCCTGGCATGGCTGCAGACTCTTAGTCTTGTGAATATATTGGGCTTTGGCTCCGAATGAACGTGCTGTCATAATGAAGTGTTTCTGGAGCCTCATCAAAGAGAAGTGACTGAATCCTTTTTTCTTGCCGAAGCTTCCCTTCTGGAACGGCTGCGAGCAGGAAGACATCTGCGTTCCCGACCTCATCCTCCACAGTCACACTGACCTCATGGACGTTCAGTGAGTAACGCCTAGTCTTCATAAACACACATGTATCATTATCATGTATTAAGGAATCCAGGTAATAGTTTCTGTGTTTCACCTGAAGGCAGTTCTGCAGCTCGAGGGACCGGGCCGCCTGGTCACTCTGCAGACATCAGGTGGCGTCAGAGAGCTCGGTGTTTGTTGTGGAGACCGGGCGGAGGAGGATGGTGGTGTTTGCTCGACTGGAGAATCAGGGAGAGAACGCCTACGGAGCCTCCATCCACATCTCCACCTCCTCCAACCTCCTCTTCTCCAGCCTCATAGTCAAGGTGTTGTAGTGCACTTTCATGAAATCGAAAATAATCTAATATTTTCATAAAAATAAATGTCCGGACCTATCGTCTGTCTGACAGTAAACGTACATCATAATACTGATGCAACCGACATTCAGTTCATCAGAGTTTTTCGTTATATATGCAGTCCGGTAGCTCTTTACTGGGAAGAATCCTCTGACAGACAGAATCAAAAGGGGAATTTTAGGTAACTTGCTGTGGCAGCATTTCTAACACTTGGTTAGACAAAAAACTCTCCCAGGTGAGTCATCGGTACCTC
The DNA here is from genome assembly GCF_020085105.1 of Siniperca chuatsi. Lineage (NCBI taxonomy): Eukaryota > Metazoa > Chordata > Actinopteri > Centrarchiformes > Sinipercidae > Siniperca > Siniperca chuatsi. The sequence continues at coordinate 32,004,194 of NC_058045.1, read as the reverse complement.
CAGTTGTTGATCCTAAAAGTGATGGGGGCCGGGTGGCACTTGGGCCTAACACTTGCCCACTACTGCTGCATAATTCCTAAAGGACGTACCGCAGCTCAGTTATGTGCTCCAGTGGGAAGCCAGTGAGGGATCGTGTTCTTTCTGTTGGCTCGGGCGAAGTGCCTGCATAGAGGGTGGTGGGATCTGAGGTGGACGGGGTGAACGTCAGAGCTAATTACGTGGCTGGATTCAGGCAAAAAGATGAGACACATGGTTAGTTATCAGAGCCGAGGACCGCAGTGCAAAATGTACCTTTGTAAACTGGGAAGAAAAGGGGGAAAAATCGGTTTTTACTGGTTTATTGTTTATGATCAGTTTTGGATCAGTTCAGCAGCTACTGCAGTGTCTTAGCTAGAACTCTGACTCCAGCTGGCAACGCGTGCTGGCTCTCATCGTGCAACATTTATGTCACATTCACATCATGTGAGATGGAAGATGGTGACTCTATGACTCAGCAGGCTCCTCCCCCTTTCCCCACAGGACCAATCAGATATTCAGATTGAGTGCTACTCTGAGGACAGACTGGCCAATCAGAGGAGCTGTAACATCAGCGCTCCATTCATGAAATCTTTGTCCCAGGTATGTGCTGCATCTACACACCGCTACTGATGGTTAAAACGACAGATTATATAATCTAACCAACAATACACCTTTATGTTTATATTCCACTGACATCTCTACGCTATACCGACGATGCAGATCTTCTACAAATACTCACTTGGAGAAGTGTTTTGTTGTGTTTGGAGCATTTCCTCTCTTACTCGAGCTGTTATTTTCACAAGAGAGTGAATATGTGAACATCCCATGCTCGTTGACAAAACTGTCTCTCCTCAAAGTCCATTTAGTAGCTGTTCTGGAGCTTTTGATCATATCACATGATCTTGGAGTTTGCCCACATTTTTTCTTTTGAAAAATTTGAAACATTGAGATGGAAATGTGTTTATGTGGTGAATGAAGTTACAGCTCATTACATGGTTGAATCAGTTTTTTTCAAAAGTTTACGGCCTGCATTACAAACTGGAGATGTGGCGTGTGAAAGACGTCCAGAAAACACCATTGAGTTGCATTATGGGAAATGTAGGACCCAGTGTTTGTGGAGGCTGACCCATACTAGGGAGTGAAAGTCAGAATATTTCAGCCTCTGCTGCGCAAAGTTTGACCATTATTATTATTATTTTTATCTGTCTCTTGTGAGTCCCTCAACTTTATAGAGCCAATAAGTCAATAATACATTTCTGGAGTACTCTCCAGAGAGGTGATTATTATGATCATTTCATAGCATAATTTCATCAAGCATAACACATACAGAACAACATCAGACTTCACAGATAATAAAAAATCATTTAAGTTAAATGGCAGTCTGCAGACAGCTAGTGAAACAGGTGTTATTAGACCATCATACAGCTGTTATACAGTCAGACTAATGATGGTGATTAAACCGAGCAGGAATACGCTTCGACTGACAGTCATTGACTAAAATCCGTCATTAGCCTAATGACCGTCCTGTAAACATGATCACAGCCCCGCCCTTCACTGTAAGGCCCCCGAGGGCCCGCTTTACAGATGCCCGTCTGAATAAAGTCCAGTTTATGGGCCCAGACTGTGGTGCAGATTATTGTCGGCTTCCTCTGAACAAGGCTGTGGCTGCTGGATCAGGTGAGACGTAGCCCGGAGGGAAACACATGAGGCGCAGCTTCGGTCTGCCCACAGAGATGATCAGAGACTGCGGAGGATCTGCAGAACCTCAAAAACAACTGGGATGAGGGACCAAACAGAGCGTTTAAACGTTTATAATATCGTGAGCTCGGTTACACTATTAAAGAAAACTGAGACTATACAAAAACACTTTATTAAAAACTTTGCATACATCTATACAAAAAAACTTTCTCCACTTCATTCCACTACTCGCATGTACACAGCCTGCCCACATGGCCCCAGACACACCTGGCGGAGATCTGCCCTCTACTGAGTGCACGCTTATAGTTTCATTCTGGATCCATCTGCTGATTCTTTTCTCCATCGATCGATCGATCGGTTTGGAAAACTGGTGAAAACGGTGAGAAACGCCGTCACGACGACCCAGAGCCCAAAGCGACGCCTTCACCGTGTCGTCGTGTCCGACCGACAGTCCAAAGCTCGACGTTATTAACAAACATCACAGTTATTACAGTCGTTCAGAGGAAAAGCAGCAGATCTGCACATCTGAGCAGCTGCAGCCAGGAAGGGATTTACAGGAGAAATGACTTAGTTTTAGTTTGTTAATTTTCTAATATATATATATATATATTTATATATATAATATATGTTTTGTATGTAAAAATCTTAACTTGTAAAGTCACTAGTAACTAAAGCCCTCTGAATTGTAGCGGAGTAGAAGCAGAAAGTGGCATGAAAGAAAAGACTCGAGTAAATGTACTCAGTTATATTCCACCACTGCCAATATGTTCAATAACTGTTTGGTTATTTAATTAGAGGAAGCGTAAATCGTTTCAAATTGTAGTCGTTTTATTTTGAAAGCAACCCGCTCTCTTCCTGTCCAGGTATCTTTCCACCTGGAGTTTGAGTTCAGCCGTTCTGTCGTCCTGGATCACGTACGGGTCGTCATGGCGACCAGAAGGTGAGACAGCCGATGTCACTCTGACGTTTGTTTGATTTTTTTTCAACACTAGAAAGATTTTTGGGTGAGTTGCGAAAGAGAAGTTTGGAAGGAGGACGTGGGGAGAGAAAAAGGTGATTTGCATTAACTAATAAAGTCCTCATTAAAAGCTTAATTTTTTTTATTGATGTGATGTGTTTCCTGTTGAAACAGGATGTTGAGAGGGGATGATTCATGCAGGGATCTTTTAAAAGGGCTGTTCATTTTAGGGTCCAGACTTCTCGACTTAGGCTCATGTGAGGACTATGGGTCAATGCAGTGTAATCACAAGTCTGTCTGTGTTGATCAGTGACGGAGAAGAGGGATACCCAGACGACAACATCAATGACATCTTCCTCCCTCTGAAGTACCAAACTGACCTCCTCTTCACCAGGTGAGTGACAGTGAGGAGCTGCCATTTTACTGATGACTGTTATCGTGGCAAGAAATGAAAAGGATGCAACAGAGGAAAAGATTATGTAGATAAATTCCAGTATGTAAACATGAGGAAATATCTAAACTCTTCTGAAAATCTAAAATAAATGTGTATATGAACAATCAGATATATTGGTTTGAAGGACCATTCAGTATTTTCTGACCATGTGAATTACAGGCAGAGTTGAAGTTTGCATTTTCTCAGCTGATCAATTAAAATGATTCCACTGCTGTGCTTACACATATTAATGATGTAAAAAGAAAAAACATCTCACAACATTAGGAAATATTATCAACTTTATTTAACTGATGTGTGGTCTTAGTTGAAACACCTGTCAGTCATTTTTGTTTTTAAATTCTCAACGTAGCTGCGATTCCGACGTGTTTTGGGTGAAATGGCCCTTTAAAGATGCTTAAAGTACATTTCATGAAACAACAAACTCTTCCTCTCCTCTCTTCTCCTGTCAGAGACCCCAAAGCTCCTCGTTTTGAAATCAGAGCAGACAGCTCTTCTTCTTCCTCCTCTTCATCCTGGGACCAACCAGACAGCAGCTCTCCCACCTTCAACCTCACGTATTATGTGAGTTAAAGAAACACAGTGACTTCGTCCAGCGAGTTACAGGAAGCACTGTCTTATTGACAAATTGGACACACAGTAGACTGTCCATATCAGTCTACAAATATCACATTTTAATTTAAGATTCACCTAAAACAACCAGCTATTGGTGATGTGACGTTTCTAGTCACATCACCACACATCAGTTCCTGCTGTCCAGTGCCTTTTTCACTGGAGACATTTTGACACGTGACAGTAGGAAATGCACAGGTGTAAATAATAAAGTGAAGTTTCATTGTCCAGATATTGTTCCTGCTGCCTCACTGTCGTGACTTACTGGCCGGACTGACGTGAAATTAGCTGTGGATATTCATGTTCCTCAGAGCCTTTCATCCACCGCCACCATTAGGCCAAAGTCTTCACTTGAACATAAAAATATCAAAATCCAATATCCAGATTGGCGTAAAATTTACTGAGCACATGAAGGTGAAGACAGACAGCCGAAATGTTTTCTTATCTAATCATTATCGCTAAAGTTACTACTCGCATTCATCCTCCAAAACAGGACAAAACCCTTAAATTTTAGTGAAATGCAATACTCAGGACAAACATGACATTTGTCAATATGTTGTTCGTTCCATCCAGCACCATAACAATTTGGGGTTGTCAAGAGGAATTCTGGGAAATAAATAAATTATATATATATATATAAAATGTAAATGATAAACATCACTGAACACAGTTGTGTTTTTGTTGATATCTTAGATCCAGAACCTGGGCATCTTCCCAGTGCAGGACGTCCTGTTCAGGGCTGATATCTGGGCCGTGACCAGGCAGGAAAACCAGCTGGTGAACATCACAGACTACAGCATCGAGCAGGTACGAGGGGAAATGTTTCAGTACGCTTTGGTCATTTTAATAAATAAATGTGGGGAAATCGTCTTGTTGCTGAATATAAAGAATACAAAATCATTTTTAAAGCTTCTTCGACAACAAAAGAAAACACATTTTGCGGAGGTGCAGATTTACGCTGCTGACAGTTTGACCATGTTGAAAAGTGCAGAAGTTGAGGCACAGACTATATAGTGAAAGAAATATAATACAGTCGTAGCTGAGCCTCCTCCTCTTCCTCTCAGCAGGTAGCTGGGTCTCACTGCATGCTGCCTCAACACAGAGCAACCAATCAGGTCACAGCTGAGGACGTGTCTCACCTGTCGCAGCTGGTAAGACTGATGACGTTTCATACAGGAAGCCGGAGCGATGTCCAGGAATCCGGCTTTGTTAAAGAAAGCTGTGTTTGTCCTCTGCCTGTGTGTAGAACCGCAGTAACAGTTTGAGTCTGGCGGTCCGGTGCAGACTGAACCTGCCGGCCTCCAGGGAGCTGAAGGTGACGCTCAGAGGACGACTTCAGCTTCCCGCTCTGCTCGCTGTGAGTCCCTCCGAAATTTGTAAATATCAAACGTAGATTGCAAGTGAAACCCAGAAAGGTTCTTTGAGGAACATCTGAAGTTTCAACCTTCAACATCCACAAAAACTGGATGTTTTTCTCTTGTAAGGAGCCGTGAGTGTTTTCTGAGGCCTTACACGGACCCATTTGTAGTCTTTTGTGTGCTTTTTTTTAAACCCGACCTGTTGCAGGTGAGCTTCAGGTCCCTGGAGCTACTGACTGCTGCCTCCATCCAGCTGGAAGCGTCCAGTGCCATGTTCCTCCAGGAGGACAGACCTGTCAGACAGGTAAAACTCCCACCAGCTAACGAATAAATACATGAATGAATGAACAAACTGACTAACTGAAGAGGGCTGAGATTCCACAGGAGTGTATTTCTCTATTTCTTTCTGTCACAGCTCAGAGCATGACTACAGAATATCTAATGGCATCAATTAATTCAATTCAATGACAAAGGGGAAAGGGCTAAAAATAAGAATGGCCGCCTCATCTGCTGCTTTTGTTTAATTACACATTTTTCCAACCAAGCATGGATTTCTATCAACATTTTTGAGACAATGTTCTCATAGCCATATCGACCAGCGATTAAGTTGTGGATTATGATGTTACTGTTTTATTTTCAGGCCTAATTGTTACTTAATGGTTCAGGTGCCTCTAATCAGCAGGAAGGCCAGGGCAGCACCATAAACACACACATTCACACACCTGCTGCAACCAAACCACTGATAATAACTGACATATTCAGAGATGATTACCTGACAGTGAGTCTGACTCACCAACTAAACAACTAATGAACAGTAAGTACAGAATTATTGACCAATTAACAAACTAACCAGCCGTTATTTAAAGACACTGAGTTTCTCCTTTGTTTACTCACTTATTAAGCACCTGTCCTCCCACCAGAGCAGAGTTAGAGCGTGTAGACATAAACTTGGATGTGGAACTTTGCTGCCATCTGCTGTCAGAAATTATTATTACAGTCTGTTCTGACGCTAATAAGAATAAGAAGTGTAGATAGTCAACATGTACAACGCTTTGCCCACCCATTGTGTGTAAAAGGGGGTGGACAAAAAAAGAGAAACACCTGACAACATAATGTCATCCAGTACAGTGGCTCTGCAGTAACTTCTGCCGATATGAAGGTCATGATGTCACGTTTTTGTTGATTGTGTTGATTTAACTTATCACAATTATTGTTTTATTATGCTTTTTATTTTTTTTTCATATCAGTGTTGCCTTATATGCAGTGGGTGGAAGAGATGTTTTACAAAACCATAGTGTAGAAATACAAGTAAAAGTCCTGCATTCACAATTAAGTAAAAGTACAAAAGTTTTAGCATCAGAATATACTCAAAGTAAGTAAAAGTACTCCTTATGCAGAATGGTCCATTTCAGAATAATGTATATTATATTACTGGATTCTAATTATTGATGCATTAATGTGTTCATCGCTTTAAAGTGTTGAGCAGGAGCTCATTTTAATGACTTTTTCTTAACCTATAATAATAAATCATAATTTATTTACTGATTGTATTTTGATTTATTTATATGAATCTGCAAAGTAACTAGTAACTAAGTTAGTAGTGCAAAGTAGCAGAAAATGGAAATACTCGAGCGAGAGTGCGGGATTTTAACGTATAAATGAACGTCCGTTACATTTGAGGCCTTGTTATTGAGCATTGTTTATTTTATTTATTATGATTGTATAGTTTGTGTTAATATGCTTTGGCAACGTTGAATTGTATGCAGTCGCGCCAATAAAGCCAGTTGACGCAACTCTCTCTCTACACGGCTCTGGAGCGACCGCAGCGACGCAGTGGCCTGCAGCAGCTGGGAGTAAATCCTAAGAAGCGTCCAAGAAAAGCTTCTGAAGCTCCAGATAAAACAGAAAGTCGGCGTTCAGAGGAAGGATTACTGCCAAAACAAGAAAGCGATCGACGGCGAGGACAAACACGGATAACCAGTGGTGTAGCTTTAGCTTTTCCTCGTTGGAGAGCTGAGAGACGGCCTGAGGGCAGACACGTCACGTTACTGCTCTCGGACAGGCTGGTAAAATATGTGGAGTAGGCGATGTAGCTGTTACATTTGCTCTGCCTAAAGAACGGATTATTGTCTTGAACTGTGGAAATTTCTCTGTAACTATTTCTGAACACGACATCATCGGCACGCGCCGACAGTGTTTGTGTAATTACTCTCGCTGCCAGAAGGGGGAGACAAAAGTTCCGCACTGCAGCTTTAAGTACAGAAGTTGAGTAAATGCACTTGGTTACTTTACACCACTGCTGATATGTATACGCCTAGATATTCTCTTTAAACATAAAAAAAAAGAGTATTAAATGTGAAATACTTTGACGTCTCTTTCTTATGTAAATAATTGCCTTTAATTCGTCCTTTTTTAAAGTCTTTTTGAGGTTAAACTGTATAAAATGCACTTTAAACCTGCCCCCATGTGTGAGTTGTGTCCTGGTTATTTTGTTCCCTATATGTATGTAACTTCCAACATAAACAATAATTAGCTGCATTATGAGAAACTTTAAAAAATAAAAAGTAACTTCCGCCGGTTTGAATCTAGATGATGTGATGTCTGATAGTTATTTATAGGAAATAAGGTGAACTCTGTTAATGAGGTGGCTTTACCCTCTGCTGTTTACCGGGTTTATTTCCTCCTCATCAGATTATTTATTGCAGCATGTTGAAAGCTCAGAAGGTCAGAAGGTCAGAAGGTCAGCGAGAATAAATTACATTCAGCCAGTAGATGATATGAATGTGTTCTGTAACTGCAGATAATCCTGGAGCTGAGGAAGGAGGAGGATTACACCGTCCCCGTCTGGATTATACTGGGAAGCTCACTGGGAGGCCTGCTGCTACTGGCCTTACTGGTTCTGGCCCTGTGGAAGGTACGTACACACACACACACACAGGTTTGATTCCCTAACATCATCAATCAAAATTTATTACCACAAATATTTTGTTTATTTGTCAAATAACAACAAAGGTAAGTTATTTTTGGCCAGCGGTTCGGTTTCAGTCATGGTTTGGTTCAGTTTAATATAAAGAACGGGCCTGGTTTAGTCCACACAGGCTGCAATTTGTCATACATGTCGCAAATAATAGAAATACAACACATTGCCTTTGGGTCCAGTCTGTTTGGTATGACTCAGTTATCAGCAGTTACCGACAGTTATCGTCTGTTCAGTTTAATGTTGTGCTGCCAATCATTCAGTCAGCTGAAGAGCTATCTCTTGTAGTGTAGATTGATTTTAAACCATAAATCTGCGTCCGTTTTCTGCTCAGCTCGGCTTCTTCAACAGACGGAGGAGACAGGAAGAGGAGGAGCAGCCTGTAGCCAATGGGAAGGCAGCAGAGGAGCTATAATGTGTGGGCGACAACGATGCTGCGTTCGTTCGGTCCTCGTCAACTCGTAAAGTCACTAAATTTATCCCGAGTTCGGTACCTGTGTGGTTTTGGTCACGGCATGAACTGGAGCAGTTAAACACCACTGTGAGCTGCAAATAATGGAAGGCAGACACAAAGTCCCTGGTTGGTTGCTGTTGCCGCCGCGGCACGTTGTTACAGGCACTTACGCAGAGGAAACGGGGGTTAGGTTAGACATTTTACCATTAAGTGTGGTCTAACTTGGTTTGCCAGCTGAGTGTAACTTCACGGTGGTGAACTCAGAAATTTCGGACTTTATGAGCTGATGAGGATCACCTGAATGCATCACGAGCCTCCACCTGTCACTCAGGGACCCTGATGCCCCGCCCCCCCCAGCCAATCGCTCAACCACTTACAGCTATGGTCAGCCAATCAGCCACGCCCCTAAACACATGACCAGGTTTCAATCAACCGAAAGCGTCTATCTGCAGCTAGCGGCTCTGTGCCTCCTGACAGCTGAGGAACAAACAAACCACAGCCCCAGTTTACCGTAAAGCTCGTTTATCAACCGGGAAATCGGCCAACCAGCTTCAGCTCCAGTCAGTCAGCAAGCTGCTCACCAGCACCGGCCAAGAGTTATTTCAGCCTTCTGACAGAACAAGTTCAGTTTATTTAGTGCGTTAAGAGAGCAAGATGCTGCACCACACTTAAAGTAATTTAAGTCAGGCAAAGAATTAAACAAATAATAACAATAACCAAAACTCAGCACGCAGCGTTGGCAGGAAGGTATCAGCAGAGTAATGGCGAGGAGGTTCAGGTTATAATGGCCACACCTGCATGAATATGATTGGATGTTAGTAGTCAGCTGGTAGCCACACAGCTGATGAACGAGCCACTGATGATGCATGAATGAAGCAGCTGATGCCAATCTGCTAAAGCAAGTGTTAAGGTTCAGTGCTGCGTCTGAACTAACACTATTTTTATATCGTCCAAGTTTCAAATAAATCCCCAATTTCACCCAATTATCTAAACCACGTATTTCGGTTTATGAAAGGAAGAGAGAAAGACACCGGAGCTGCATTTACTGTGTGGTTTCATTCAGATTTCAGATGTATTTCAGTATTTTGATCAGGGTTTTCCAGTACAGTCTCCAAAAACTGCAGCTCAGGACCGTTAACCAAGTCCAAATTATGGTTGTCTTGTACGGCACTGATTGTACGTCCTCTGAAGGGACTGCAGATACAAATTAGCTTAAAGCTAACTCTGGGACTGTTATTTTAATGGTGGTAGTATTGTAGTAGAGTCTAAGATCAGGAAACAGTACAAAAAAAATGAAGGCGAATGTCCCCAAAATGTCTGTCGTAATCATGTGCTGCTTTGAAAAAGTGTGTTAACTTCCATATCAGTGGTTTAGATAATGTGGCAAAAGTGGAAAAACCTGCCTGACCACACGCGTTACTTCATGCCTTATGATGATGTCATAATGCTCAGCTGGGTGAAGCTGCTGAGAGCTCAAATCTCAACAATGAAGCTGGGAGTGCAGAAAAAACCTCAAAAAATAAGACCCAGGTTGTAAAATCAAACAGAATCTTCTTCTAAGATCCAGTATATTTTATTCACAAGAGACAAACAGCGTGCCAGGATGGAAACCATTAAAACCAAGTGATAGTATTTAATACTGAGGGCATGGGAATAAAACAAAAAGACAACACAAGACTACCTAAGATGGCTGATTTTATTCTCCTTTTTTATACTAATGGAAACTGTAAATGCATCTTATGAACACATATTGTATATTATTTCCAAATTTATATCTGATGCACTTTTGTATAAAGTCAGACTTGAACTTTTTGTAAATATACGTGCGTGTGAATGAATAAGGATAGTGGCATTATTGTTTGATATGAAGCTGTTTCCACAGTAGCGTTTGTAGATGTGTGATGCCGCTCTGCCTGTGGATGTACTCGTTTCACACAGGTTCGATATGTTCACGATTTGTGTTAATATTGGAATAAAGCCGAGAAATATACAAGTTGTGTGTTATGTTGTGCTTCACATGTACTCATTAGCGATTTAGTGATGAAATGTTATTTACTTTTTCAGTGAACTTGTCTTACATCAGTCTGCCTCATTTATCTCTGCTTCAGTTTCCTTTTCCGCTGAATTACTTCATCAACGCCACAGATGACCTTTTCACTTTGAGTTTAGTGTTTGTGAGAGACGGCGACTGCACGGCAAAGAAGAAAGTCTCATTAAAATCAAAATGCTTTATTCCTCTGAGAGAATCAGTGCGATCAGCCTGAGAGGTTCATCTTTGTGGAGAGGGTTGATACTGTGTCCTGAGGGGGGTGAACCTCATGGAAGGTATGCAAACCAGAAGGGTTCATCCACTGGGGAGCATGAATGCGCTTACAGTATTAAATCTCGCAGCAGTCAGCCCATTTGAGTTTAATATTATTTTGTGTCTAAATGGATATTTGGCCTCCTGATAGTGCGAGAGGAAATCTTAGGCGGGATTCATTAGGATTCATTCTGTGGGAAACATGAATATCCACAGCAAAACTATCCAAATGTTTTTGAGACACAGCTAGTCGCGGACAAAAGTGCAGGTCAAGAGTAGATTTTGGGCTGAAATGATCCTCTGGTGACCATGATTATCCACAGCAACTTCACAAACACTCTCAGACTGTGCGGTGTGATGAATACTGCAGCCTCGAGGGGCTATGAGCTATACGTTTCAATTTGCAGCCATGCTAGCAAAATGGCTTTAGCCAAGGGTGTGTTGCTTGGTACACCAATTTGGTCCCAACTGAAATATAACAAACATTCGCTAGATTGGCATGAAATTTTGTACAGACATTCATGGTCCCCGGAGGATGATTCATAATAACTTTGACGATCCTCTGACTTTTCCTTTAGCGCCACCATGAGGTTGATATTTGTGTGTTTTTTGTAAAATATCTACTATTAGATTAAACTATTAGATGGCTGGTTATGAAATTTGGTTCAGACATTCATGCTCCCCTCAGGATGAACTGTAATAACTCTGCTGATCCTCTGACTTTCCATCTAGCGCCACCATCAGGTCGACATGTTAACGTGTCCGACACTTTGGTTTCTGACCGAACACCTGCAGAGCTGATGACGTTCCCATCAGCCTCAGCTGCACTCTGTGTTTACTGCTAATTAGCTAATGTTAGCATGCTAACTAAGACGTTGAACAGGGTAAACATTATACCTGCTAAACACCAGCATGTTAGCATTTAGCTCAAAGCACCACTGCAGACTCTTTGTGTTGTTATCACACAGCAGACAAGTCTTCAAACTTTGAAGAAACTTGAAGCTTGTCTTTCTACTTGGTATTAAAGTAATTTGTTTGTGAAACTCAAAACGTCATATTGACAATAATCTGATGTGACTCAAACTGGAGACAGTCTCCTTTGTAAACTTTGTGAACTTTGTTTCTGTGGCCCTCCATTTACCACAGCAGAGCAGAGCCTGTGTTGGTGTCAGGATGGCTTTGAGGTTCCTGCTTTGCTGGATGTGGATCATCCGGTTTTAAACTACACCCAGACTGGCATCATATTCTCTGGTTTCGTTCATGTTTCCTCTGCGGAGGAGGACTGAGGATACCTGGTGCCATATTTAACAACAGCCTGAACTGAAGAGTCTGTTGTTTTGTTCCTGCTAATGGTGTGAAAAGGCACAACAGGCTTACAAGTAGGATGATTAAAAGTAAAACTCCCTTGATGTTACCATCTACAATGTAGAACAGAGAACAGATGGCATAATTATGTTGTTTTAGCCAGTAATGAACTGATAAATTGTCACTGTTGGGTGAAAACATCAATTCAAAACTGCAACTTTTTCATGGACTGAGAAAAGTCTTCATCATGAACATAAATCTGATTTTTGTAAACCCAAAAGGCTGGAAAACGTCCTTATAGAGGAGCATTTAAACAACACACATTAAAATGCTTTCACACAGCAGTGAGACAGGAACACATTTTTCAACTTTGACATCAAGACTTTGACTGTGACTTAAAAGCCCTGCACAGGTGTTTTCATTTGGCTGATTAGACCTCTGCTCAGGTGGAAGCTATTTGGAGCTCTGCTGGGAGCTACACCAAACTCCATGATGCAAATAAAAATAATAAAGGTGGAAGATGTTTTATTTTAGTTTTTCTTCTTTTCTTTTTGTCTTTTGTTGGATATTCATCTTTATATGTTCCTGTTCAGCTGCTCATATTGTGGCTCATGACTTGATTTGATTGTATTCATTTGAGAGTAAAAGAGAGAAGAAGAACAAAACACCCTACTTTCAAGCACAAGATTCACCAAGACAACAGTTCCTATTGGTGAGTTGTGCAAATTCACCCATCAAAGCTGAACTAAAAGTGCTGCCAGATTGGGCGGTTTTCTGCCCAGTTGGGTTGGTTTCCACCAACGTAAAGTTCGGCTCTATTCCAATAAATCTGCCCCTCCTCTCCTCTGGGCAGTACGAGTGAGAGTTCAGTAGCTCAGCTCGACACGCACTGACTGATAGCTGATGACCATCAAAACCAAATGTCATTTCAGTTTATTACAACTAAGTTGAAACTTTTTTCCTATTTCAGCAATTATTTTGTCATAGCTCTGATAGAAGACTTGTGTAACATCTAGGAGGAGCTATCGGCAGAAATGGAATATTTTTGTTTTCGTTACTTTATAATCGGCCGTCTTTATCTACAGAGGGAGCGGGTCCCCTTCCACGGAGGCCGCCATGTTGCACCGCCATGTTTCTACAGTAGACCAGAACGGACAAACCAAACACTGGCTTCAGAGAGGGCCGTTCGCCGTTTTTCTCGAGTTTCGCGGCCACCGTAGTTTCTCCTGCACGCTTGGAAGGGGAGGGTGAGGCGAGCGGGATTCAAATGGCTGCAAACTGCAATTTCACCACTAGATGCCACTAAGTCGTCCACACTGGACCTTTACATTCTTCTTCATGAGTGAAAACTTTCAACGTTTACATCTGTAAGAATTTTTTTTACTGACTTCTATTATTTTTTATTATTGTAACTGTGGTAAAAACATCCTGACTGAAAATTAAAAATTGGACAATTTACTGGGAACTTTCCACTTAAGTGAAATCCCCTTTTATTTTATTGTAGATTAAATTTGACAACTTGTGGGAAACATTTAAGATATTTAGTCTAGAAAATGTCAGAATCAGCCTTTAAAACCAGCCAACTCTCCGTGTCATTAAGCAGTGAATCATGGCTGCGTAGCTGCTTCAGCTCTGGTGAGTAAATAAATAACACAACACTGGTGGATGCAGACAGAAGACTTTTAATTTGACAGAATTCATTCTGCAGGAAGTACACCACAGCTGACATCTTTTAAAGTTTCCCTACACATGAAGAGAATCTTTGGCTTCACTTCAGCCACAGAAAGTCATCCGTCAGGACAGAAACATGCTCCTGCAGCGTTAAATAAAAACTCTGATAAAGATAAAAGTAGCACTCTGAATGGCAGTGTTGCATTCACATGCTTTTGTTCAGAAAATCAAACCCTGACAACAAATACAAACAAATAAACCCCCCCCAATGGCATCCTTTGCCTTGCAACGCCATTTCATTTGAGCGTTTCCTCCACCTGATTATAAGATGATAACTCCGGCGTCTAAAGAAAACTGAGGTGAGAAACGAGCCCTACAGCTGCAGAGTCGTGATTCATTTTTCAGCTACAGCAAACAGCTTAAATAGGTGTTTGCAAAGTTTGAACGTTTTTAAGAGCCACGCTGTCCCTGCAGGTTGCCGAGTGATCCTTTGTGTATGTTTTCCAGCTCACAGGACAGTCTGGCTTTGCGAGGCTCAGACATCCTGTAGCTTCAAAAAAATATACCAACAAGAAAATAAAGACGTAAGACCAAGTGTGTTTCTGGAGACTGACAGAAAATGCTTTGGGGAAAGTTTTTTTTTTTTTTCCTAGACTGAGCGGCGTGCATGGGAAATGACAGCGATGAAGTTTATCTTCAGTCTAATCGCAGCAGCGGCTCATTTCACTGATGAATTCATCCTCCGTGGCCGAGCTGCTGCAGCGAAAACCTCCAAAACAAACCGATTCAGATGTTCCCGCTGTGGAGAGCCGAGGTGCACCGATACGACCTGCAGTACGGCAAGAGAGTCCAAGGTGACGTCTTCAACTTACTTGATTTGTCCGACAATAAATGTTTAGTTTACAATGATATAAAACAGAGAAAAGAAGCGAGTCCTCACACTGGAGAAGCCGGAACCGATTATTTAATTAACTGATTAGTTGACTGACAGGACATGATTTGCCACAGATAACATTAACATGCTATCGTGTTATCTGGCTAGCTGTTCCCACCTGTTAGCAGTCTTTACGCTACGCTAAGCTAAGCGGCTGCTGGCTGTAGCTTCATATTAAACAGACATGAGAGCTGAACATCTGACTCTCCATCAGAAAGCAAATACTGGGAATTTCCCAAAACGTCAAACTGTTCCTTCAGTCAACTGTCAACATTGCAGTCGATGATTTTCCTCCCGCTGACTAATCGTTTTAGCGCTAGTGGGAAACATCTGCTGCTGCGAGGACAGAGGTGGCCTCTACAATCAATGAATAGCATGATACAAAAATCAAACTGTAATAAGCCTCAGATTTAAATACAAATAAACATGAACTGCATCTGCAAACCGCACATTTGAAGACAGCGAGGTGAAGAGTCTAAGTAGAGAGAAGAGTTGGTTTGAAAGACGAGTCAAGGAAGCCATTTTGTGAAAAAAGAAAACCCCTCTTTGAACAGAAATGGTGGTCTGAGATTCAACCTGCCAATGACAGTGTATTAACACCGTGGTCAAGGCAATCACATGCTAATCAGGTACTTAACAGTGACGAGGGAGGTGCAGCCAGAAAACAAGAGGCCTGATTACTGGGCCATCTTGAAACTATTAGGTCAGTTTCAGGTGAAACTAGCTAATCAACAGATACTCCGGTAGACTCCTTCCTGAGGGCGGGGCTTATGTAACACAGTAGCTTAAATTTCTAGTTCCCGTCCCATTTTTTCACAGTTGAGAATGACTTCCGGATGGGAGCCGAAACGTCTTGATTCTGAAAACAGTGTCCAGACGACTACGACTGAAACCTTTTCTACCATGAACTGCATCATTTCATGGTTCGGCATGAAAGATGAATTAAAAAAGCCTCGAATCTGTTCTCTCCATCAGCTGATCCACTGGCTGAAAAGGCATCGGTGCACCTACAGCGATGAGACCGTCTGTTTGGTGACGAGCTAATGAACCTCCCGTAAAGAAGCACTTTTCCTCCCTGCGGGATCTCGTGTACAAAAGGAACTCGCTCGGGCGAACAGCTCCGTTTCCAGCTCGACTGTTTCACGCGCGCTCCGCCGGGTTTTAAAAGGGCTTCGTAAAGATTAACGAGCCCTCAGAAGAGCTCCTCATCCTGCAGGCTCAAACCTGAAAAGTTGGGAGTTAACGAGGTTTTTTTTTTTCCCCCACACAGCAGCAACATGCTCACTTTTTCTGTCTCTACGATCACTAAACAGACTGTCAGACAAACTTGAATAATCCCCAACATTTTAAAATGCAGAAAGTATTCTCCATCACGAATCTGAATGACTGGACTGATATCCTGCTGGGTTTCCCACACGTGTTTAACATTTCGTTGTTTGGAAAAAAGAACTAAGAAGAAGAAGTGATTGTACACTATTTTCAGTTACAACTTCTCCTATGAAGACATATTTGACATAATTATACTATATTGTCATTCATCATCTGTTCACACAGCTGATTTAGTTTTGTTTCCCATCGTACATATCTCATTTCCTGCTCGGATAAGGAAACAGCCGCGAATTTGAGAAATGGGTTAAAAATCTTTTTTATTGTGCAGAGAATGAAGTTTTTTTTTTTCCTCTCTCTGGGTTTTTACAAAGATCACTAGTTATTCATATTTTGGAAAATCAGACTGTTAGCTCTGCGACCCAAATAATAACGTGTAATGGGAATACATGGAGGCACAAACTGGAGTTGTAAGCAGAACAGAGCAGAAACACCACAGGAAAGACGGAGAGCGGAGACGACACGAAGACATGAAATGAAATGTAAAAAGTCTTCTACAGTGCTGCAGTGATGAAAGGTCTTCCCGGGTCCAAAGCTTTGGACATAATGCGAAACAGACCCGTGGAAAACCTAGCAGAACGAGACAGGAAATCAACTTTAAAGAAATCCCAAAGGGACGAGGACAGTCAGACCTGGTCCAGAGAGAACACTAACACTGGCAGCAGCAGGATGCGCCAACAAATAAATAAATAATCAATAACGGGAAGTCATACAAAATAATTTAAAAGAAATTAGTCGTTCTTTATGCTTAAAAGACTAATTTAAAGAAATAACGCAAAGTCCTATTTTCACCTCCTGCACCAACAAATAAACACTCTGCGATGATGAAGACAAACCATGTGATCGGAGCCGATCGAGTCCCTTTGGATCCACAAGCTAAAGCTGCAGCACTGTGGCAAAAATGTAAACCAGGCGACAGGTCCTCCACGTCCAAGACTTCACTGTTTATTAAAAAAAAGAAAGAAATTTTCACTTCAAATGTGGATTTCCCTCTGGGAGAACATTTCACAGCTTCTGTGCTTTTGTCCTCAGATACAGGTTTCAAAATAAAAGCTCATGTGCGAGCATCTACAGAGTGTCAATCAAACGGTACCACGTTCAGGGACTTCAGGGACTTTTTAACAACTAGGAAAAGTACATTACATGGCCAAAAGTATGTGGACACCAGAACTTTACACACAGATGTGTTGTTGAACATGTGATTGGGACACCATAGACATCATTGTGCTGCTATAACAGCCACCACTCCGTCCTGTGAAATCCATGCATCTCCAAAACGCCCAAAACAGACCATTTTGGCTTTTGTGACACTGTATTTTATACATTGTATTTATTGTCTAAAACTGTTAACTGCTAAATAAATAAATCTGAGGGGCCACAAGATGGTTAACAGGACAGGAGAGAATTAAAAACATTAAACAAAAGTATATTTATCTTTCTAACTATTCTTTAATAATTCCCCCTTTCTTGTGAAGTACTAGATAGTTTTACCATTTCGGCCCTCTAAACATTTTCAAATCAAACAGTTTGACAGGGGAAGAGTCAGTTTTTTAACTAACCGGTCTTGAATCATAGACACCTGCGACGAGAGGTCTCACCAAGATATTGCTTCGCTTTAAGGGGACACAAGCCGAAAAGGTTTGGAACCAGTGATCTAAAATATCATTGTATGCTGGGGCATTAAGATTTCCCTTCATCAGAACTAAGGGGAAGAAATCAGGAAAGTCAGAGACCAAAAACACAGGTATGTGGAAAGGGGTGTCCGCATACTTTGCGCCATATAGTGCAGATTCAGTGAAACAGGCCAAGAGAAAAAATATTTTCACAAATACTTGTTACCAGCAAACCCTTTAAAATAAACTTACAACGAACTAAAAACTTTGTTAGTATAAATTCTGTCCAGCAGTCCGATCGTTTGTCTTCTCTCAGCGGTCAGTTGTTGTTGTTGCTGTTACAGTAAAAACTAAACCCAGTGGAAACTATTTTTCATATTAAAACATAATGATGTGTGTGACGCTGATCTGTGGGGTGAATGCTTGGAAAGCAGGCGAGGTCGGCCTGCCCGTTGGCTTCTCTACAGACACTTCATTCATTCATTCTGTCTCTCTAGCTTTTTCCTGATCATCTCTCCTTCACACTCATTCACTCGGACTGTGGAATCACAGTAACGTGGCGTACATGACGGCTCCCCGGGATGGAGATAAGGCAAAACAAGAAGCAGCGCAGCAACGTTGCTGCTGTCCTCTCTCGGCTGTCGCAGCACAAACCTGCTGCAGTCATCTGGAAGTTTCCTCTGATGTCTCAATCTGCTCGTCAGCCCCAGAGATACAGACAGACAGACTGCCGTCTATGGCTGCTGGTACTTAGCAATTAATACTTAAAATAGAAAAAAAGCAACCCCTTTTTTTTTTTTTATATAAAAATGCTCAAAAACATTTAGTACTGAACCATCATCCTCAGCACCGATTTGTTAGAAAATTATAAGAAATTCTTTAAAAAGAACAAAGAGTCTGTCCTCGGTTCGTGTCGATCCTTCAGCTCTCAGGTCCGTTTCAGTGGAACTCCACAAACTCCTCCAGCGTTTTGGGGATCTGGTTGCGGTAGGTGATCTGGTGCTGCCGGACAGCACGCGCTGCCAGGCACTTGAGGCTCATCTTCATCTGCGTCTTCAGCAGGATCTCCGACACGCCGGTGGTGCTCTTGTCCAGAGGAGTCTTCTTCTGCTTGTTGGTCATGTCCGTGTGGGCGCCGGCCTCCACCAGGTTGATGATGATGGCGTGCAGCGTGAGGAAGTCGCTGATGGGCCGGTTGTACTGGACGATGACGTGCAGCGGGGTGTTGCCTTCATGGTCGACGGCGTTGACCTGCGCGCCGCAGTCCAGCAGCAGCTTGGTGACCTGCGCGCTGGGGAAGCTGCAGACGTCGTTGGTGTGGAAGTCGTCGACCGGTGTGGTGGAGCTGATGGCCAGGTGGAGCAGAGAGGAGCCCTCACGCGACCGCGGGTCCAGCTGGATCAGGTTGTAGATGTGCTTGTTGATGCGGGCGCGCTCCTCGTCGCCACAGGTGGTCTTGGTGGAGATGCAGGCGAGGTACAGGAAGGTAAAAACATTTGACTCGTAACTGTCCAAGGCTTGCGGCAGCTCAGATTCAGCCGCCGTCTCCACTCGAGCCATGCTTCGCTGAATCTCCACCACGCTGCAGCTCAACACCTGCTCGACAGCAGAGGCCAAAACCTGCTCCTTCAGGTGGACCATCTGGGAGAACACCTGGGCGAAGCGCAGCAGGTCCTTGTGCGTGTTCCGGTTGCCTTTCTGTCGCAGACGAAGCGCGTGGAGCCACAGTCTGATGCACTGTTCAAACTCCATGTTATCAGCGTAGACTGCGCCGCGATAGATGATGGGGTGCGACACGTCAATATTGTCCGAACCCAGGATACGCTCCCGAATCATCAGCCCCTCCATGTGCAGAGCGTCCCGGTCCACCCGGATGGCCTCTAGTTCTTGGGGTGTCCGGCACTCACAACGCCCCCCGTAGGCCTCGATGGGCGGCAGCAGCTCCTTGGCGATGATGTTTTCGGGGTCGCGGTAGCGCTCCATCATGGCCATGTGCAGGTATTGGTACGTCCTCTGGATGTCGTAGTTCTCTCGGTCGTTGGCGAACGAGGCGCCCAGCAGCTCCAGGGCCTCGATGCGGCTGCGTGGGTCACAGTCAGCGTGTGCCAGCAGCAGCTCCACCACATCTGCTTTGCAGCTCTCTGCAGCGACCTTCAGCGGCGTCATGCCGTGTCCATTCACCACCATGGCTGCCTTACAGCGCACCAACTCTTTTACAATTTCCAGATGGCCCGCCTCAGCTGCAAAGTGCAGGGCGGTGGCCCCGCAGTGGGCCTTGGCGTTGGGGTCCGCCCCCTGCTCCAGCAGGAACTTTACTACGTCTGTGTGGCCCTTATAGGCGGCGATCATCAGGCAGGTGTTGTTGTACTTGTTGGTGATGCTGATGTCTGCATTGTGTTCCACAAGGTAGTGGACGATGTCCAGGCGCCCGTCGAAACAGGCGGCACGCAAGGGGGTGGAGTTGGTGATTGTGGTGTGGTTAACGTTGGCACGGTGACTCACCAGCAGGCGCACCACCTCAAAGTGCCCAGCTCCGGCCGCACACCACAGCGCCGTGGCCCCGTCGATGACGTAGCTGCAGGACAGACAGGAGACAGACAGCTGGTCAGGACACACTCAGCTGTGATCAGTTTCACTTTAAAACTTCAAGACCAGAGGGCCCTGGTCTCAATCTGAAACCCATTTTGTTTTAGTCTTGACCTCAAGACGTGAACTACTCAGACATAAATAAATAAACGAAACGAAAACACGAGTAACACTTTGCATTCACCTCTGATGACGAACAACTTGAAAATTGTCCGACTGCACTTCCACGTAAACAACTGAAGGAAAGACATAAACAGAGAAATCTTTCTTTGGTGAGGACAAATCTATCTGGGTGCACCAGCTGTGGAAAGCTGTATTGTTACTACACCAGTCAGAGCAGTCAGGATACTTTCATTGAAAACTGGGTCAAAACATCTGCTGTGACATCACAGAGTGGGCGTGGACAGCTAGACAAACCAGCTGACGGAGAGGCGAGCAACAGCGGGTTTCTGTGGTGGGGCCGAGTCTCAATTAAATGGATTTGTTCCCCCAAAACTAGACAAACGGTAAACAAGTTTCAGTGCCGATACTAAACAATAATTTTTCTTACAGCTTACTTCCAGAAATATAAATGTTTTCCTACAAAATCCTTTTTTGCATTTGACAAAAGAAACCTGAGGTCTCAAATGTTAAATCACAGGCTAACTACAGTCTAAAACTGGCTAAATTACTGTCTGATCAAAGAATAATGAGTTTGATCAGTCTTTCGATTGTTTGTCGTTTTTGGCACTTGACGGTTTTTGATACTTGGTGCAACAGACACATTTTGGTCAGTACCACAGGAGCGTTGGGGTTCGATACTCAGCCCTAATCTGTGGATCTGTATGTTCTGTAATGGGGCTTCTTTTGAGGCGGCATACAGATCAATGGTTGTTTATCTACTGCCAATATAACTCTGACAGACTGCAGACTGTGCAGGACTCAGCTGCTCGGCTGTAAACCAGGACTGAGAGGTGCGACCCCATCACAGCTGGTTCAGCCTCTTTACATCAGCTCCCTGTTGGTTTCAGGATTGATTTTAAGATCTTGTTGATTACTTTTAAGGCTCTTCATGGCTCCAGACTATATTTTAGACCTTGTAATCCCTCATGAACCTTCATGTAGTCTGAGATCTTCGGGCAGGGGTCTCCTGTCTGTTCCTGAGTCCAGGATGGAAACTAAGGGGGACAGAGCTTTGGCCATCAGGGCCCCGAGGCTCTGGATCAACCTGCCCGAAGACATCAGGCTGTCTGAGTCAGAGTCTTCGTTTAAGTCTCGTCTCAAAACACATTTTATCTGAAAGCAGATCCTGATTTTACCTGAACTGTTTATTTTATTGCTTTTGTGTATTTTATTTCTTTATATTTCATCATTCACTGTATTTTATTTCTCTTGTTGTGAAGCACTTTGTTTTGATAAGTGCTCTATAAGTAAAGTTTTATTTATTTATTATTAATATAGCAGCATCTTTACAGTTATACACTAAGTTATGTGCATTATAATGTGGGGTCGTTCTAATATTTAGTCTACCCTCATTGACATAAATGCGGTGGACGAAGAATATTAGAAACGCCTGTCAGTATAAACACAAACTGCAGCACAAATTTATTAAAATGTATTAACAGTTTCCTGAGAGTGATTCGCTGTATTAGCTTAGATAAAAAGTTTCACAGCTTTCTTTTTTGGAGGTGGAGATTTTATTGCGTTTCATTCAGAGCTGAAACAATTAATCGATTAGCCAAATATCAGAAAATGAATCTGCAACTATTTTGATAAATCGATTCATAGCTTCAGTTATTGGCTCGAGCTTCTGAAATGTACCGATTTAGCTTTTGTGTGTTTAATATTTAATATTTTCTGTGTTTAATATTGTAAAGATATTCAGTTTATCATAGTAAACTGAATATCTTTGGGTTTTGGACAATCTGAGCACGTCTTCTAGGGCTTTTTTAGCATTTCTCACAGACCAAGATACTAATCAAGAAACTAATCTGTAGATGAACAGATAGATATACCAGTTTTTAAGAACAGAAATCTCACAGCCTGGACAAATAACCGCCCTCTTACCCGTCAAACCGAACCGTGCCGGTCTGTTCCGTGTCCACTCTGTAGTGGTCCAGGAGCAGCCGGACCACTTTGTCGTGTCCGTTCCGGGCTGCGATGATCAGAGGAGTGGACCTCTGCCCGGCGAGCTGGGTCACATAGCTCAGCAGATACTGGGTCTCCGCCTCCGAGTGGTTGAGCAGCAGCGCGGCCAGGGTCAGGACTCGGCCCTCGCTGGCTGCCTTGTACACGTAGCCGGCCAGAGACTCCATCTGAGCCCGACAGGTAGCCAGGACCTCCGCTTTCTTCGCAACTGGCGCCCGCAATGTCCAATCCTCCAAAGCAAGCCGCCTCCCATTAAAATGTCGAAACCGGCCCCAGTGCACACATGAAAAATGTATTTTCTCCGTTATGGCTACAGGACAAACGTTACTAATACCGACTGGCGAAGCTTTACAGCTTTATTGTCCGATACTGAGCGTCCAGCTTCGGGGTTTCTGTCTCCGGACGCCGCGTACCAGGCGTCAGCCGAGTGAGCTAGCCGGTTAGCTAGTCTGCTAACGTTAGCGAGATGGTCAACAAACCGACACTCTTTAGCTCGAGGTTTGATTAACTTAAGCGGGCACCTTGTTATTCGCCTTAAAAAAAAAAGATCTTCTGGTGGTGTTTCTGTCTAAAAACTCACAAAGCGACGAAGATTTCAAAAACAAACATAAGCACTATCACCTTTGGCTAACTACTCACTTGCCGGAAGTTGCGGTTCAACTTAAAAATACCTCCGACTGGAACTCTCTCCAGCAGATATGCGTTCCACTACTCTGACTTCCTCTTTTTTTAAAAAGTACTTTGTTTCACAGTTACAGTGAATTAAAAAATACATAGAGGAATACAAAATAACTAGAAATAAGATAGAAAAATATACATACAAAGAAATAAAGGTAAACAATGACAATATTTAAACAACAATGTAGTAAAAAGAATGAAAAGCAGGGGGGAGTGTTGATTATATCAAATTAAAGGCCTAGCCTTTTTGTTAAGAGAGGATTCAATAGTTTTAACATAAAGTTTGAATTTCTTCTTTCCTCCTCTTCTTGCTTTTCAAAAGGCTGAATACCTTGTCCATTCTGTGTTCAACTGCAATTTCTTTTAAAAAAAAACATCTAATTTGATTCCCATTCATGTACATTTTGTGTGTTAAAACTAGAGAGAAAAATGTTAGCTGTTTGTTTCTAAACCGCTCTCATGTCCATCACATTGTATCTGTTTGTGTATGTATTAATATTCATCATTTCTGAGTTTACAATATTTTTTGTCTTGTCTGCAGGTTTGTTATTTAATATCATAAATATGGTGAATATTATAAATTATTAATGTTATTAACCTGCCTTTAATAGTTCCCAGATTTCATATTCAGTAATGTAGATTTAAAGACAATACAACAACCCAAAAATGCTGTACAACCTGTGAGTTTATGTAACTTGTAGCTGAGAGTACCTATATATTTATTTTTATATATATCTAAATGTATATATATATAATTTAGACTCTCAGTTTGGATACAAAAAACAACAACACAACTTTAATGTGGAAAAAAGAGGAAGCAACAGGACAGGTCCATGCAAAGGACAGGCAATAGATGTCGTATCTACATTTACATAAATATTTGCTTTTGAATCCAGCAAACTAGCCGCCAGTACATCCAGACACCCAAAACAAAAACCCTAGTCACTGTACGGGTGACTAAGTTTGCCAAATACAACATTAAAATTTTATTTATGTATTTTATTTATTTTCAGAGACAATGCACATTGATCAGCATCACTGTGAATGTACCAGTGTTAGCCAAAAGGCTAATTTTCAACTGTTGTCTCTTGGCCTGATCTTAAAGGTCCAGTGTGTAACATTGAATATAATATTTATAAGTATGTTTTCATTAGTATTTAATCACCTGAAAATAAGAATCGCTGTGTTTTCGTTACCTTAGAATCAGCCCTTTTTATCTACAGAGGGAGCGGGTCCCCTTCCACGGAGGCCGCCATGTTGCACCGCCATGTTTCTACAGTAGCCCAGAGCGGACAAACCAAACACCGGCTCTAGATAGGCCGTTCGCGGTTTTCACGGCCACCGTAGTTTCTCCTATTTGCTTGGAAGGGGAGGGCGAGGCGAGCGGGATTAGAATTTTGTATACTAAACAAGCAATTTTACAATTAATTTTATGTTTCTTTTGACATGAGTTAGCTGTTCCGCCTGTTAATTAAAATCTTTATTATATAAAGTGCTCAGAAAAATGGAAATTCTCCATCTGCTGAGGAATACTGGGTGATATGATCGAAAGCTCCAGAACACCTACTAAATTGACTGTGTGGTGAGATTTTTGTTGTTGACAGTCAGTTTATAAAAACCCTTTTCAGGATAAGATTTAAAAGCTAAAGCTGATTAGTAGTAGTAGTTTTCTGTTGTTTGACTTTGTAGCAAACACAGAGCCCCCTCAGCAGCGGCAGTGACAGCTCTCAGAGGTTTCGTGTTAAGAAATAGATTTAAAACTGTTTTTTAAAAGCAGCTCTGGGCTTTGGAGTTAATGAAAAGTGTGGAATTACAGGAACACAGCGATAACACGTTCTACATTTTGTCTGTCGTCAGGACGGCTGAGCGGTTTCGGGCTCCAGGGTTTCTTCTCTGTGAACAGAGCTGTGGGTTTGAATCCTACTTCAGACGAAACACCTCGTACCATCCACAGTGGAACACCTGAACAGCATGAAAACGGTTAAATCTCTTCTTCTTCGTCCTCTTTTCAGTCGGAAAACAACAAAACTGTTCAAGTCATGGTCACAACGCCGTCGGACATTTACAACATGAAATGCAGGTTACTGACAGCAGCTGCATCGACATTTATTAAGAGTGATCACAGAGAAAGTTAAAGTTGCTGCCACACAGCCGACAGCTGGTCACTCTGCTGAGCTTCGACCTGTCAGACCTGCGATCAGTCTCCTCCTGCTCACTGTGGACACCATCACCGTGTTTTAATGCAGCCAAATTCACCAAACAGTTTATGTATTTTTCTGTTTCTGTGGTCAGACAACTAAACAAGTATGAAATACTGATTTAAATCCAAACTCGGCATACTCTGAGAGAGGCCTATTGATTCCATATATTTCACACCGAGCAGCTCCACGAATAAAAAGCCTCTGTAAAGATGCCACCTGTCCCAAAGTACAGAATTGTTCATGAGGAGTTTTTACTTGAGCTAAAGGTCCAGTGTGGAGGAGTTAGTGGCATCTAGCATGAAATCGCAGTTAGCAACCATTTGAACACCGCTCGCCTCGCCCTCCCCTTCCAAGCGTGCAGGAGAAACTACGGTGGCTGCGAAACTCGCGAAAAACGCAAATGGCCCTCTCTGAAGCCAGTGATTGGTTTGTCCGTTCTGGGCTACTGTAGAAACATGGCGGCGCAACATGGCGGCCTCCGTTGAAGGGGACCCGCTCCCTCTGTAGATATAAGCGGCTGATTCTAAGGTAACGAAAACACAGCGATTCTTATTTTCAGGTGATTAAACGCTAATGAAAACACACTTTATGAATATTATATTCCATTTCTGCCGACAGCTGCTCCTAAATGTGACACACTGGAGCTTTAAAAATTTAGAAAAATTACAACGAATCAAAGAGAAACTGCAGTTCTTGGAGAAAGCTGGATAAACGTCTCCAGCAGCAGCAGCAGCAGGACTGAAAGTCGACTCTGAATGGGAATAAGTGGGCAGAGAAAATGGAGGAGAGAGTCGAGGCGTACACATCGAGGCATCTCCGTCCTTCTGTGTGCTTTCAGCTGTGACTGCCCAGCAGTGTGTGCGTTGGTGTGTGCGTCTCATTGGCTGTTGCCAAGTTACAGAGGCAGTATTGCACAGTGTTCCTCTTCAGGTCCGAACCACGACTTCACTCAGCCACAGTGCTGCTGTTGGATCAGCAACACTCACTGCCAACTGGCTGATGTAAAGCGTCCGTCCACTCAGTCACATAACAGCCTCCAAAGCAAAGCACACAGGCGTTTTCTGATCTTTCATCTCTAAAGTTCAGGGTTTGATCAGTGATGGAAAGTAACTAAGTACATTTACTCAAGCACTGTACTTTTACTGTAATGTACAATTTTAGTTACTTGTACTTCACTTGAGTATTTCAATTTTCTGATAATTTATACTTCAACTCCACTACAATTCAGAGGGAAATACTTTACTTTTTACTCCACTACATTTATTTGACAACTTTAGTTACTTTGCAGATTCAGATTAATAATACAAAATGTAATCAACAAATACATTTGGATTTAATATCATGGATAAAGAAAAGACTTTATTGATCCTTTGGTGAATTTTTTTAAAAATTGTAAAGCACTTTGTAACTTTGTTTTTAAAGGTGCTGGTATAAATAAAGCGATTATTATTATAAAGTTATTACATTCACGAGCTGCCCAGCAGAATATAATGTCATTAAAAGTAGCTCCACCTTCAGCAGCTGCAACATTAAAGTGATGAACACATTAATGCATCAATAATTAGAATCCAGTTATATAATATATATTACTCTGCATAATGAGTACTTTAAGTATATTTTGATGCTAATACTTTTCTACTTTTACTTAAGTAAAATGTTGACTTTCACTTGTGACAGAGTATTTCTACCCTGTGGCTTTGCTGGTATTTGAGTACTTCTTTATTTGATATGATAGCATTTTTTCAAATATGAATCAAATGCTAAACCTTCTTATCGAATCTGTTTCCTTTCAAATTCCTTATTGAATCCCTCTGGGTTCAGTTTTCATCATTCTTACCACGACTGATGAACGTTACCTGAGCTGTGATCAGCCAGGTGCTGCAGACTAAGTTTTCTTTCAGTCACATTAAAACATGTTTTACAGGTATTCATGATCTCTGCAGCGAACCCCGGTCGGAGCATAAGCTTCTAACTGTGTTCATCTGAAACCGGATTAATGCTGTCTAATAAAACATCGGGAGGAGGTTTATACAGATTACAGGCTTATCTGCTGGCAGATCAACCTGCAGTTTAACTCCTGCACAGAGGCCGTGGCGTTTTATCATGAAATGATTCGGCTTTGTTTCAGTCCAAAGGAACCATGTCCAGCTTCAGCACCGACGCGAGCAAAAGTCACGAGAGCAAACAACGAGGAAGGAAAATTTCAGGAAACATCACAAGACCGAAGAGGGTTTTGTAAAAGCTAATCAAGATAACTGACAGAAGAGGTTTGGAGGTGACAGCATCAGGACTGTCGCTACTGTCGACCTAACTGGCCGTCATTGAGACTTGGCACTGCTTCAGCTGTGCACTGTGTGGCATTAGGCCGGCGATACTGCGGCTGTTTAAACTGTATTTTAGTACAATAGCCAGAGTTTCATTGTAACAAACAGACGGTCAGCTGGAAAACAGAGATGCAGCCATCCAGCCGGAAGAGACAGAACTCAGCTCTGCATGCAGCAACTTTCATGTGCAGGTTTGTAAAATTAATTTTTCATAATTAGTCCCACCCTTAATCAACTATTCCAGCCGTCTCTAATTAATCACACAGCTCTGTCATGTTCGAAGTTGCGCTTCCTTCCTGGTTTTGTTGCGGCACCCGAACCACAAGCGTCCCTCCTTCACCGTGTCCTGTTGAGGTAAACCTCCTGAGTGGACGCCTTGCAGGTCAAAAGCTGCAAACTGCTTTGACTGGATGGATTTCAGTCATTCTTCTGTGATGGGACACGACCTGACCACGAGGACTGGACACTCTCAGGGAAAAAACACTGGAGATTTTGAGAAGACAGTGAGAATATTTTGAGACAAAAGTCCGAATCTTCCATCTCTGCCACTCTGCCAGAGTTCGCCCATTTCTAACACAAAGATTTCCATCCAGCTGTTTTTATACACATTTTCAATTTGCGCATTAAAAAACGGAGAAGAAGTCAAAATATCTCAGTGTCTGAGGGGTAAAAGGTGTTTGTGGATAAAGACAAAAACAGACTGAGTGAATAAATGCTTCTAAACGAAGCTCCAACTTGAGCACACGATCTGTCCTCACTTCCTGTTTCATCAGGTCAGACCACAGACTGTTACTTATTACCTGGAAAACTCTTCCTGCTTGGCAGAATCTCATTAAGATTAATAAACGATCTATTGTTGGCAGAGCGTTTTCTCAGCGTGCTCTACTCGCCCGATCAGAGAGACAAACTTCACTGAGATTTTTAAATCGAGACTAAAAACCGAATTATTTCTGTTAAATACATTTTGGCTTTTTATTATCTTCTCTTTCTGTAATTGTCTTCTTTCTTTTTTCTAAAGTGTACCGAGACATTATGTTTTACACTCAAAATAAACACAGTCAAATGACTTACTAGTGTTATGAGAATAAAGCCTATGTTGAGTTTTTCTAAATGCTATTTGATTCAGATGTAGTTGAAACGACTCGAACGTCTAATTCTACAAGAATAAAAAGTGGTGACATTATTTTCAGAACAATAACGACTTTAATCTTGAAATCTCTGATTGCTTTGTTCTTTTTTCCAGTGTTTCCAATAGTCTGTCGTCCAGAAAGCACTGAGCCCAGCTGGGTGTGTAACCTGGGCTCAGTTTAGAGTTTCATGATGAAGGATCCAAAGCTTTATTTTTGTTTGCATCTGGCTATAAAAAGAGGAAGTCTGAATTTTGCTCTGTGCTGTTGGTTTCCATCTGTAAAGTGTGTCCTGCTGCTGCATTCCTGGCTGGCTCCTCTCTGAAAAGGCTCTTGTGGATGTCAGTGGGACTAACCTGATTATATAATGAATGCTGCATCCAAATGAAAGCAGCAGGACATTAGCCTGTCCTCTGCTGGGTGTGTGACAGATGAACAGATGAGATTAGAGCTGGAGGGAATCCACTTCCACAGAGTTTGATGATTTTGGAAGGAGAGCATACGTCAGGTCACTTTCACTGGCTTCGGGACTTTTCAGTCTTTTTTAAAAAAAAAACCCCTCCTCTGTCAGCCTGTAGATCACACACACACACACACACACGTGGACGACATGCAACGAAGGCCCTCGACCAGAATCAACCCGCAAACAGTTGCAGTTAAGCGGTAACCAGTAGGCTTTAACCAGTAGGCTTTAACCAGTAGGCTTTAACCAGTAGACTATACCAGATGAAGAGTCAGAGGCTCACCGAAGTTAACACTTGACTTGGACAGTCAAGTTAGAGTTTCTGTAACATTTCAACTGTTTGTAGATGTTTAACAGATTGTCAGCTCTCTAAACTATCTGCAGGCGGATTATACCTCCATTACTGCTGTGCAAGATCTTAATAATCTCAATAAGCTACACTTAACCCGACAGTACATGCACCTCTGCTTATTACTTATATTATTACATTGTATTATTATACTGTATTATCATCATCAACCAGTAAACCCACTTGGTACTTCACACTTATTTTATCTTATACTTATACCCACCTGGTACTTTTTTATTTTCTGACTTATTTTATAGTGCATCATATTGTTTGCTAGTACTTCCTCCTGTGTGCACTGACGTAAAGGCGAGCTGCTGTAACAAAGAGTTTCCCTTCAGGGATCAATAAAGTATTTCTGATTCTGATTATCCAAATAAAGCGTAACCGTTCTCACAGTTCATCCTGAGGGGAGCATGAATGTCTGAACCACATTTCGTCACAGTCCATCCAACAGCTGTTGAGATATTTCAGTCAGAAACACAAATATCCACCTCATGGTGGCGCTGGAGGAAACGTCAGAGCATCACCGCAGTCAGTGGGATTCATCCTCTGCGGAGCATGAATGTCTGTACAAAAGTGCTGAACCGACAGCACATAACAACATTGTGTGAGTATTTCTTCCTGAAAGCAGAACTGAACCTGCGCTCTCAGACGACTTCTACATTTCAGTGGCCGTGTCATATTTATTTGCAGTCTATTGTTTGGCTCGTGTTTGTCCCAGAGTTGATTTGGTGCTTTAGTAAATGCTCCCTTTTCATTTCAGCTACATTTTGGTTTCTTTTCTCAGCCGCTGAGCTCAGACAAATCCCATCACTGCATTCCAGCTTTTAAGCTCTCCTTCACTGCGAAATGCGTCTCGAAGGCAGTCGGAGTGACTGATTGCATAATTAGCTGCTGCTTTAGTGAATCAGATGCCAGTTCAGTTGAATAATTGCGCTCGTTTGTCTTCTGTAACATGTCCCGTGTCCTGCAGCCGGTCGGCCGTTTCTGCCGAGATGGAGTCGCTTCTGTCAAAGCCTCGGTTCCACCTGGACCTCTGGCTCGGCTTCACCGTCCAGAACTGGATCCTGGATGTGGGCCGGGCTGTTGTCATGGTAACGGGATGATAACTGGTGTTTAGTCCTACAGGATAAATGTATTGTTTTACTGATTAACTAGACTTTATTGAGGACACATTCGGCCAGAAAAAAAAAAAAAAACATAGAAAGAGAAAATGAACGTTTCTTTTTTCGTCTGTTTTTATTTGTTTATTTCAGTTTAATTGATTTTTTTTCCTGCTTTGTTTTCCAGTTTCAGTTCAAGATGAATCATTTAAGATTTTAATTTAGCACTTTATGATGTCATGATTTGCCATTGCCACATCAAATTAGCAAATTTACAATTCCTTATTGTTTTTAAATTATTATTGTTATTGCTGAATGTCTGCTGGACAGTAAATAGAGGTCTTGATTGGTGAAATGTTGTGTTCATGGTGTCGCTTTTAAAACCACCTCACCCAGAAAACCTCGTGGAGAGTTGCTGACAAATGAAACGCTGTTTTTGATTGATAAGGCTAACATTTAATCAGTTATTAAACAAACTATTTAAATTCTTTTTAGACAATCTTAATACTGTTAACGTCTGTCTTAAAATATTCCAAAAAAAGTTGTATAAACTCTAAATGCTGAAACAGTAATGATTTCTCAATTTAGTTTTTGAAAATAAGTTGAGTAAATATAAAATATGTTCAAATATATGAAATTGCAGTGGTAGCTTAATTGTTTTTTATTAAATCATCTTACAGAAAATGGCATGCACACTGCCAGAGAGGGGAAGGGAGAAAAGAAGTGAAATCCAAATAATCTGTTTATGGATGAAAGACAATAACAGGAGCTGTGAGAAATGTCCAAAGATGTGTTATAAAGGCTAGACCCTGAGGTCTGAACGCTTCTTAAAACAACTATATACAACAATATTACAGCTTTGAAATCATTGAATTTGTATCACTTTTTTCCAGAGAACATAGTTCCTCCGACTATGTTGATTACTAAATTGAACGAATTATCTAAATGGATGTAAGAAATTAGGATTAAACAGAAATATCTGAATGAATATTTTGCATGAAAGCGTTTTAATGCTAAAGTCAGTGTCTCCACTTTTATCAACAAACCTGAAGTTACCCCATTAATCAGGATCGATCTGTCCCCAGCAGTGCATTAAACAGTCCCTCTCTCAGTTTTTTCTTTTCTCTTTAAAGCCCCTGAAACCTTGAAATGTATTTCTCTTTAATATTAAATATTTATGACAAAAAACAAAAACAAAAAACAATCAAAGCTAAAAAAACCCCCCGAACTTCTTCAGGTACTATTTATTAAGAGAAAACTCATCAGGGCTGCGGTGAGCAAACACCAACCATCAGATTCTGATTCACATGCTGCTAAATCCTGATTGGTGCAGGGAAATATGTGACACCGCCTTTTTCTTACTGAGCCCCGCCCACTTTACAGCAGCGAGGGGAGTACAGAGAATAAAAGAAGAACACTTGTGTGTTCATGTAGGACACTGTGGAAAAGCGAGCGGACCAGAAACGTCTCAGAAGCGTGGCGTACCGCCCGACAGGATGGTACACCACGTTTCTGAGATGTTTTTGCTGATTGAGAAAATAATTTTTACATTTGTTTTCTGGGTTAAAATATCCTCAGAAGATTGATCTGGTGCAGCCCTGACAGACGGCTTATGGTAAAAGTATTTCTGAAAGCAGCTGATCTAAATCTAAATCATAAATGTTATTTAAGTCCCGTGAGGATCGGAGTCTTTTTAAGGGAGAAATATGTTTCCTGCTGCCTACATCTGTTGCAGCTCGTCCTCCCAGCAGACTGGTGTCCTCTGAACCGTCCCGGTGCTGCAGAATATCTCCACATACTGTACAACATCAGCACACCGCTCATACTGCTCAAAGTAACTGACACACAACACACCGCTACACACACTGAACAATAATCTCATGCATACTTTCGTACAGTGATTCAGATCAGTCGAACTTCTGCTCTCCTGTCTCAGATGCTTGAACGCAGCCCCAGGACGCTGCCCCGCCCTGCCGTCTACCTCGGCATCATCGCCGTCGTCATGGGAACCAGCCTCCACCTGGCGGCCGACTCCATCACCCGACGGCTCCTGCTGATTGGCTACCAGCTGCACCTGTCGGTCAGAGAGAATCCAGTCATGAAGAAGCTCAAACCCTCCTCCCTGGTAGCTGCTGCATCCGGAAAAGATATATATTGATATATTATTGTGTGAAAAAAATGTTGTGATTCAGTTTTTGTTGTTGAAATAATGTTTCCGGAGGAATATATATCTCTACCACACCCCAAAACTAGCTTTTTAACTAAATGAGTTAAACAAACCACTGTTTTACAGCCAAATCCAGTTAGTTTAAATGAGTTTGATCTCAGTCTTTGGGTTTTTCAGCTGCTGGTCAGACTAGAAACCTTAAGATGAGACTCGCTGGTTACTCGACGGATATTTTAACAGTTTTTTCTAAACGTAAACGAATCAAATGTTTTTATTAATTAATTAAGTCAGCAGCAAAAATACGATGCAGCCCTGCATTTAACTGTGAATTATATGTACCTGTAGATTAGTGATGGACAGGGATTTTGACACGTCCTCATCAGCACATTAAGTTTCATTTTAGAGCTGCAACGATCAGTCGACTGATCTATTATCTGACCGAAAGAACATTAACTGGCAGCTATTCTGATAATCGATTGATTGTTTAAGTCACTCCAGGTTCTCAAATGTGAGAATTAACTGTTTCTGATGGTCTTACACACAGAGACATTTGAATATATTTGGCTTTTGGACTGTTGGTCGGACACCTTGTGAAGACGGGATATGGTGCTCTGGGGCATTTTTCACTATTTTCTGATGTTTTTAGACAAAATGATTAATTGAGAACAGAGATACAATGCATGCAATAAAACAGCATAAAAGGCAAGACAAACAGAGAACAAGTTAGACAAAAATATTCTTTACATATTAGGGCCGAACAACATTATTAGTTTTTCAGCAAAAAGATGCAAAGTCACATTGCAATTAATTTCTAATGATTTCTAATTTCTAACTACACACGAGTGTCTGATGCCACCTCGGCCATGTGGGAAATTAACAACTGAAACTGAACTTGTGGAAAATATGAAACACCTGTCTGTGAGGACATGTCAGGAATAAGGAAACACACGACTGACCCGCAAAGTCAGGCAATATAAAGCAGGAGACACACTACTGAATCTCTTAGTGTCTCTGCTAAAGGCTCGAGTCCGTAACAGTGATGAACATTATTTTGTTTTGCAGATCAATGCTTTTGAGCTTCTGTTTTACTATGACGACACTCTTGGTCATCTGATGTGGTAAGAAGACCCCAAACTTTTTTTTTTTTACTGTTTATGTTTAGTACAGTCACACCAACACCGCCGTGAAGTCAGCTGTAAAATGGGGACTATTTCCAGCGGCGGATGAATCCACGTGTGGTGCTGTAGTGAGTGTTTGGGGCAGCAGGACGGTGTGTGTGTGTCAGAGATCCATCAGGCTGTGATTCACACACACACACACACACACACACACACTCGTTAGCAGATACGTTCACTGCTGGTTTGAGTCTGAACGTGGGATTTGTTGACAAGAAGAATAATATAGAAGATCACCAGACTTTACTTAAAGCTCGTGTTCATTAGTGATTCATACTGAGGTCAATGCTTTGTTTTCTACTTGAGTAAAGTAGCAATATAACAATGTAAAAATACTCCAGTAAAATGTCTTCTGTGACTGATAATCTGATTCTACATTATTAGATTGTTAATACGGATGCATCAATGTCAGAGCAGCGTTTCACTGTTCAGGGTGGAGCTTTGACCTCTTTATATAAAGTAAAAACAAAGTTCTGATACACAAATCTGGTTTCAGTTTTTGGACTTCTGTCATCTTTGATTTCTTTGTGTGAAATAGAATGAAACAGTTATGGAAATGAAACCATGTGAGAAGTTTAGAGGGGAAACGTCTCTTTGGTGGAACTGAGACGTCTGAAACATGACGAGGAGACGCAGCTACGCCCTGATTTTATGTGACTAAAGCTCAGCTCATCAAAACATTGCTCCATTGCGCCACCACTGGGTGCCTTTATTCAATTACCTGAAACCACACAGTATCCTGGAGACTTTGGGGGCCGCGCCCACTTTGCCTGTAATCCAGCTTTATCCAACACACTTAAAAATGAGGCTGAAGTTATTCTATATTTTCTTATTGTCAGCAACTTGTGTTTGTTAGGGACTATTTTCAGCGGCATATCAATCCAGGTCTTTTACTAATAATTAATAATAACGTTAACAATGGCTCCGTTCTATTCAAGTGTCCCGGTAGTCCATGACAGTGACAGTGAGCCAGATTAGGTGAAAACACTTGTGCAGGACCTTTAAACGTGTGTTGTTAGTAGTTGGCTTGCTGTAGCTAGCGAGATTGCTAGCTTACTGCCTGTAATCACAATGACGAACTAAGGAAGGTTGCTCGTCAGCTTTCAGGTTTGACTGGGCCATTAGATACTAAGACTGTGTGTAGGCCTCTCTCTCGTGCAAAACGGACGCTGGAAATCTTGTCCAAAGCTTGTCAGAGTTCACAAGAGTGAGCTCCCGACGCGTCCTCCATAATACAGTACGTGCAAAGCAAGAACACTTCAGGGCGTTCAGACTGAGAAAGGTTGTCAGTAAAGGAGTGTCTTTCCCAGATATCACTTGTTTTATTCTTTCTGTCCTCTATCTGTCTCCCCCAGGTATGTTCCTCTCTTCCTCGTCCTCTTCCTCTTCTTCAGTGGTGGTTTCAGTCACAGGAAACAGGAGGACAAGATGCCGCCTGCAGCGTGGATGCTACTTGTCCCCAGCGCCGCCTACTACTGGTCAGACTGCTTTACTACTAGATCACACAGCGGGTCTGTCCTGTGACTGAGCCA
Organism: Siniperca chuatsi; assembly: GCF_020085105.1. Taxonomy (NCBI): domain Eukaryota; kingdom Metazoa; phylum Chordata; class Actinopteri; order Centrarchiformes; family Sinipercidae; genus Siniperca; species Siniperca chuatsi. The sequence goes on along the minus strand of NC_058045.1, from coordinate 31,968,625 downwards.
TCACAGGTTCAATCCCTGTTTACTGGGATCGCCATAGCCGTGGCCTTGGCAAATAAAATACCAATAGTCAAGAATGTTTGCACACTTACAGTAAACAATGAAGTTTCAACATTAACTTTGCATCCAACAATAAAATGACATCAAAACGCTACATGTACATACGGTGGCCGACAAGCGCAGACGCACTGCAGCTTAAGAAAACAAATACACACAACACAAGCAAATAAAAAAAACATCTTCATCAATTTGACAACACGCGCAGCATTTAGAAAACACACAGCGAATACACACAACATACCCAACCGCAAAGGTCGAGTCCAGATCATCTGTTGCTTTGTTTTGTGCTGTTTCTCCACTCTGCGCAGTCTGCAGCTGCACTCACCAGCTGAGAGGGAGTCAAACAAAAAGTTTTCTAAAGCATTTTATCATTTTTTAAACTGAAAATTACACTAAATTTGAAGGAATTTGAAAAATGTTACTACTGTTAATGTTAGAAGTGAGAAACCCACAACCAAAACATAAACGGATGATACACGGACCCGACTTCAATAACTTCACAAACCGTGGCAACAACAAGCACCTTTAGTGTCCTCTGGAAACACTTCTGTTGTCGTTGTGTGTATTCGCTGTGTGTTTTCTAAATGCTGCGCGTGTTGTCAAATTGATGAAGATGTTTTTTTTATTTGCTTGTGTTTTCTTAAGCTGCAGTGCGTCTGCCCTTGGCGGCCACTGTATATACAAACCATTAAAACAAGAAGAAAAAATTCAAACGACTGAAAAGTAAAACAAAACAACAATAAAAATCTCATCTCATCATCCATATTACAATCCATTTTACTCATTTCTTTCGCAGGCCTGCCTTCATGAACCTCTTCAGCTGCTTCTGAAACCTTTTGTTGTAAGAGTAGATATATTTCTGTCTGTTAGTGGAAGAGAGGTGCTGATCACTGACTCTATCATCTTCTGTGTTGTGTTTCTACATCTCACCAGAGGGAAACCAAACAATTTGTCTTTGTAATGAAAACCTCACACAGTGAGAAACAGATGGAGTCACCGAGGGAAACCTGTGTTTGCTGGAAGTGGGGATTAGGTCCGTTGCAGGTGCATAAATCTACGTTTGGTTTGTGTTACGAGCGTTGTGTAAATTGTCTGAGGGGGAAGCGTCGCGGCTCGTCTTGCATTCTTCACCTGACTTCGGTACATTTATATTCTGAGATGTTCTCCTCCAGACAGACGTCCAGCGAGGCCAACAGCAGAACGAGATTAGATTCCTTCTTCAACAGAAACAGTCTGAAGGAGCTCAGGGGTCGACCGGCTCCCTGCTGAGAAAAACTGGAAAACTAACAAGGACTTGTTAGAGAATCCATGACAAGCTGTGAAGTTATCAGAAAACTACATGGTGGCTAATAACCACGAAGCGTGTTACTTCTTCATAATTACACAGAGAATCGATGTTTTCAAATATGCTGGTACTCTCTTTTCCAAGCTATCAGGATGAATTTAGACCACCGACGGTGAGGAGGATAATACCGTGAGCAATTTTTCCTCAGAACCTGCTTAGGATTTGTTTGTAGTCTATAACTGGGACAGTTTAAGAGTCAGGCTAGCAGCTCTGTGAGGCTGTACACTAATGTCGGTGTGCTAACAAAAGATGCTAGCGTTTAATGGGTGATGGGCAGTTTTCCATGTTCAAAACCTTATTTTAACGGGTTTGGAAATCAGTCCTAGATGGCGCTGCCTCGGTGTTGTGGTGCGCGTTTGATTCTTGACCTGCAGCATTTGCTTTATCTTTCGTTATATTTCTACTGTGTTTATTGTTTTGCCCCAAAAGACCAAAGCAAATTCCTTGTATGTGTAAATCTACTTGGCAATAAAGCTGATTCTTATTCTGATTTGCATGCTAACATTAGCTAGTTAGCAGTAAACACAGAGTGCAGCTGAGGCTGATGGGAACGCCATCAGCTCTGCAGGTATTTGGTCACAAACCAAAGTGTCGGACACGTTAACATGTCGACCTGATGGTGGCGCTAGATGAACAGTCAGATATTCACCAGAGTCAGTAGGATTCATCCTCTGAGGGTCATGACTGTCTGTACAAGATTTCAAGGCAATTCTTCTTCTGCTGTAATTGTTGAGATATTTCACACACCGCTAGCAGGCTAAAGATAGCTATAAACATAGTTATAGTTCTGTTTCATATTCACAATTAGCTTTTTAAAACAGGTGTAATACAGGCCTGTACAAATAAATTACTTGGAATACTAAATTAGGAAAATGTACTATATATTGTATGTCAGTATGCAAAGTAAGTATATAGAAACAAACCATTGCTTCCTGGCTTCAAGTTGTTTTTTATTTTGCAATGTGCTTTTGCATTGTTAGAGTGTGACTGTTGTCCCACCAGATAATCTGAACCGAAACTGTAACTAGTGTCTGATGAACAATACACCTGCAGCTGAGGCTGTGTGTGTGTGTGTGTGTGTGTGTGTGTGTGAGTGCCTCCAGGTGTTAGTAATAATTGATTAGGTAGTTCTCAGGTGTTGCTGACTAATTACTTTACTCAGTGAGCACAGCACTAAAGGATGAAAGGATGATATATCCTTCACATCACTCCTGACTAGAGTTTCCAAAAAAAACATTATTTTTAGTTTTCAGGAACCAGTCGCCTTGGTACACAATTTCATGAACTTCATTTTTCCAGCCACTACGTTTATAATCTTTGTGAGATTAGAGCCTCTTTCAAATCAAATTTCAACATTGAACCTTTTCCAATTTTACACATGGTGGCTTTAAAGTGTATATTATTATTCAAGTTTCCGTCCAAATTTCCAGAAAGTCCACAAACTAATGCGCGTCTCCGCCCGCTGCTGCTGCTGCGAGAACACGAGCTCATTGGCTGATGGAGGTAAACAGCTGGTGGAGCTGATCCTCCAGCCGCTGCCGTTAAAGCGTCGCAGAAGAAGAGGACGCAGCGAGACGACGTCACTAAAAGAGCTCCAGTGGAAGCTCAGACGATGGGAAACCATGTGAGAAACATGATGTTTCTGTCGGCTTCATGTGTTTATGTGAGGAAGGCTCCAGCCTCCTCATCGCTCCACACACACCTGATGCTTTCAGCTCTTCAGGCTTCATGGACGCCATCATTTATTCTCTCAGTCTGCTTCCATTTGATTTGTATCCACACACCAACTTTCACACCTCAGCCAATATTCTGACTTTTTTTGGAATTACTGATGTTTCCACTCAGTTTTTTTTATGCGCAAACTGAAATGTGCTGAAAAACAGGTGGATGGGATCACACTCACTTTGAATTGTAACAGGGACACTTTTGAAAACCCTCATTGTTGGTGCGTTCAAGGACACTTAGCTGCCAAAAAGCACTACATTAATTAAGTGTTATGTTGTCGGATAAACAAACGTACCACACACACAATTACGTAAAACACAAAACTAATTTCAGCACATTTGTTGAATTTATATACTGATTTTGCAATTTGAATGTTGACTTTTTTAACTAGATGAATTTTCCAAGTTGTTAAACATCTTTGAGTTGCAGAGTTATCGTTGTGTGCTCATCAACATCGACCTGGGAGTAAGTTAAGTGGCTAAAACAGGTGACACCTTGTGGGCCTTCCCCAGTCGACCAAAGTCCTGCAACAACAGAACCAACAGAAGGTTCTAGGTTTCATTATTACTCTATTACCTAAGACTATATTGTTATTGATATTTTGGTTTTAAAACACAGTGGGGATTGAGCCTGTGACCCTCTGCTCACAGCGCAGTGAACAGACCCACTAACCCTCCCTGTTTCTCCTATCAGGTACCTGATCACTGAGGGACAGACCTTCATCCTCTTTATCTTCACCTTCTTCGCCATGACCGCCACAGTGATGCACCAGAGGAGGCGGGGCTTGGTTCCCGACGGCAACGGCCTCTTCATGCTCTACAGGTACGAATGAACAGACGCGCTGGCTGATGAAAATATTCACATTTAAAGCTGCACAGTGGTGACTTTGCACATTAGCAGCTCTAAAAAGCAATGAAAGCTAACTTGGACTTCATGGACTACATTACCCAGAAATCTTGTAAGGTGATGTGTCCAGGTTTTCCCCTTTGGGGTTAAAGTTTGGATCTGTTACTTCCTGTGTGGAGAGAATTCGCCAATCCATAAACGTCATTTTACACAAAACCACAAAGATAATGTGAAGGAAACAAATCTGTGTATTCAGATACTTTGCGCAGATGTGAAAATGTGTTTTTGGTTGGTAGTTTCTCTGCAGCTCTGTTCCTGGTGGCGGTCTGGGTGGCCTGTCTGTGGAACGACGGGGTCCTGAGGAAGAAGCACCCCGGGCTGATCTACGTCCCACAGCCTCGTGCCGTGTTCACGCTCCACCTCCGTCAGAGCACCCAGACATAACACCACTGCTCATTTAATAACCAGACAGAGCATTCACACTGTCACTGACTCAATGTTCCTCTCGCACACCAGGTCCCAAGTCCTGCACGAGCATTGTGTCTCTTTCCATAAATGTCCTGTCATATCTCAATAAAACCATAAGGATCATTCATGTAAAAGTCATCTAAGTCCGAATGACAATAAGCCATCACTTTAACACCAAGATGAAGACGCCACTGTTGCATAGTCCATGTCGGAAAAGCGCTTAATGTCATGGATCTATCACTCAGAATCGTGCAGTATGCCATCGTTTCACCTGTACCTGCAGCAACACGGCCACAGCAACGCAACCCCTTGGCTTTTTATTTTTTATGCCAAACCACTGTAGTTGTCAGCATGGTGTCAGGGCAGATTTCACTAATAGAGATGTTAATTCTACTCTGTTCTGCGTGATGTGTTGAAATTTTACAGTTTAAAAAAGCCGTTCTGAAATGGTCTTCACTGATCACTGAGATCACAGCTGGAAAACAAAAAAGTTATCTTTAGGATCTAACTTGAGATTTCTGTCCTGGTACATGTAGCAGTGCTCCCCGCCTCATATGTTAGTGAACCACAGTCAGTCTGTTTTGTTAGAGCTGGGTGTGATTTTCAGCGTTAGTGCATTAATAAGTTTAGTTTGTTTTTTGTTTGTGTTGTGGAAAAATGCAGGTCTGTTTCAACTGCAATATGTACGATATGGTTTTGTTCTCCTGCATGTCCCGAGGCGTCGGTGGTCTGAATAAAAGAGAACTAATTAAAATGAAATGAATCCCCACTTGGTTGCCTGACCGTGTGTGATGTTCAGCTGCAGTTTATTTCCTCTGTGGTTCCTCTCAGCATCAGAGACGTTAATCTCTGCTTCCTGCGGATATTTGTGTTTTCTCTATTTGCCTGTTGATCTCTTAATGGTAAATTAAGTGGCTTTTTTTGAGGAGGCGTGTGGCGAATCGCAGCTGAGTCATTCACATTTTGGAAGGAAAAACATGTTTCATATGGAACATTAAGGTTTATCCAATTCAGCCGTACAGCATCTATACATTACTGTGCTCAGTATACGTCAAGAAATCCACCTTAGAGAAAGCACAGAGACGGATTTCTACACCAACAGGAGCAGAAAATAGAGCAGAATGCAGTAATGAGGAGGAGGTTTGAGTATCTTAAAGGGAGGACACACAATTTCTCAGCTGGCAAGGACACAACCAATCTCTGCCACTGCTGCTCTCTCCATCTACGCAGCTCACAACATCCGTTTTTCTTAACGGTTGTTCCAACGTTTTTCCCATTCGGCTGCTTATGAGTTTTGTCTTGAACATGAATGCAACAAGTTTACATCTCTTTTCTGAGGACTGCATTCTGGGAAATGCAGGAAATCTAGAGAATTCCACAGATTTATTATTGCACTCCTAGTGGACAGTTAAAAATAGGATCAAAATCGATGCAGCAGAACCAGAAACATTCTTCTTCTTTGTCAAAACCTGGTGCCTACATTACCCACAGTGCAACTCTTCCTCTGACAGTTGTGTTATGCTAGTAGCGGCTAATGTAGCCTGGAGTCTGTAGCCTGCAGCAGAGACACTAAAGGCTTTTTTACTACATGTGCAGTTACTCCCCAACACCTGGAAACACGCTGATGTGGAAAATCTGTGGCCATCATATTTGCCATGATGACACACACACACACACACACACACACACACACACACATGCACACACACACACACACACACACATACACACACACATGCACACACATGTACACACACAGACTCACAAGGTGAAAACAATACCAGCCACACTGCCGCTGCTGGTAATAAAATATCCCACACTGAGCTCTAACAGCAGAGGGAGGGATGTGTCCTGTACCTGTCCTGCCTTCCCTCCACATGGAGTCTCAGCCAGGATCCTCCACCCACTGCCATTACGTTCCTCATCTTACATCGGCCTGGATCACTTTCCTGAGCCGATTACCAGCCGGCAGAGTTCAGACCCGCCGGCCGCTCGCACGGAGCCACAATGGTGAGACACTTCCAGAGCCCTCTTTGAAGCTTCACGCTGCCATCCAGATTCCACCTGCACACTACTTTCTGCTTTTTCATGCTGTTTTCCTCCTTTCATCCCAGGCAAAGTTCCTGACACAGGATCAGATTAATGGTAAGACTCTCATACATTTTACTAATAGCCTACATTACTGCTGGGTGGAGACAGAAATTAGTCATGACACAAGTGTTGTAGTGAATTACTGCTTCCAGTTAGTGGAATAAAAACAGCCACTTTACAGATGACTGATGCATTTCTTTTCATGTAATAGGTTTTTTGGCAGTGCAGGAAACAAATTCACTAGCTTTTATGAGATTATTTCTCTTTCACAGACAAACCCAGCCAGGCAGAGCAGTGTTGGTATTTAATCAGACAGCTTTTCCGTGTGCCTGCCTCAATACAAAGCAGCACTTGTTCCTGTTCCAGCAGATTCATGCAGCGATCAGTTGGCCAACTTCCCCAACCTGCTAATGTGATTAAACACAAAGGTTCTCTATCTGAACACAGTTTTTAGACTAATGAGGAGACATTAAATTCAGATTATTGTCTCTGCTTGAAAGGATAAGGAAAGGAGTTATTGTGGGTTTTATGGCTTTGTTTCTGTGACATTGTAGAGGTTATTGATTGGCAGTCTGTCAGTGACAGTTTGTCAGTCATTTTCAGATAAATAAAGTCATCATTTTGTTAAATGTCAGAAAATATCTGTCCAGATACATACAAACAGGATGTTCACCAGCCAGTCTGCTGTTTGCTGCTGAGCAGGTAATGTTAAGTGGGTTTATTAGAGCTTGTTTGATTAAAAAACAGCTGCTGGAAACACTGAGACCGGACAGGAAATGTGCTGCAAAACCAAAACTAGCAGCTAAAAGAGTCTAAAAAGCTCTAATCCTTTTAAAAAAAATGTCTCTGTTGTTCCTGGTGCAAGATCTCCTCACAGGCGGGGTCTGCGATTCTGGAGAATCCAATATCACGACAAATACCATGATACAGAGCGAACAACGACTCAGCAAGTAATGGAACTAACGTTAGCTAGGCTGTGGGTTAGCAGACTGTCGCTACAGCTGCTGCTGCGAAGCTAACAGCCAGAGAGGACGAGACGGTTTCCCAGAGCCAGCACAGCAGCTCCAGACAGCGACGCTCACAACTCTCCTGCTGCTGCTACAGCTAACATCACAACAGCAGCAGATCCTGGCAAAGTAGAAAGTCAGCTGAGTGTTTGTGGGCAAGTCGTTTAACGTCACCTGACACACACATCATGGCTGGAACAGTGTTGCGTGACCACTTTGTTTGCTTCCCGTTCACAGAGCCGAACACCAGAGTTTCTTTCAGCGCTCACACTGAACGCAGAGCAAATTAACTGAATTTGACAAAAAGACGCGTATTGGACTAGAATGGACTAGGACGCTGACCCCGCCTTTAAATCTTTATCATTATAATTTTACTTTTATCAGAAAATATTTCATAAAGGATTGTCTAGAAACTGGATAAGAACTTCCTCGATACTTTTTTGTTAATAACATATTAATGTGATTCTGCATTTCACCCTGACGATCTTTGTCGGGCAAACCCCACACCGTCTGTAATGAAGTATTAAAAAGAAGCTCTCCAGTGTGCGTATAATCCTCTCTGAACTGTCATGACTTTAGATGCTGGATGTGCAAATCTTTGCTGTTCTTTATTCTGCTTTTCTTTGCAAACCTTGGTTGTGTGTGTGTGTTGTTGCAGAGTTTAAGGAGTGTTTCTCTCTGTACGACCGCCAGCGTAAAGGGAAGATTGAAGCCCGGGAGCTGATCACAGTGATGCGATGCCTCGGGTCAAACCCCACCCCCTCCGAGGTCCAACGACACCTGCTGAGCCACAACATAGGTACACCTGTGGCTGTCCTACCTGTCTGTGGTCCCATTTTCCCCCATCCACCGCGGTGGAATACGTTTTTGGTAAAAGTAGCAACACCCCTGCGTTTCTTGAATGATAGCCGATCTATAAATGAATCCTTGACTGACTGATTGATTGATTGATTGGCTTCCTGTGTAGTTGTAAAGCAGGTAACTGTCATCATCAGTCGTTTCAGCAGGTGCCCCGAAACAACATCTGTTCACCTCCAAGTGACAGTGACCTCAGAGGAGGAAGTCAGGCGACACAAAGTCCAACAACACACTCAACATCTAACCACGTGGTTATTATTGTAACCATGACAACGAAGGTCCCCTAACCCTCACTAAGTAGTCATTTTAATCCTCACCATGATCTTTCTCTAAACCTAACCAAATCGTTTTTGTGCCCAAACCTTAACCAGAGCGTTGTCACATCACAAATCAGATCCATTTTGCAACGGTGATGTTTGGCACTTTGGGAGGCACAGACAGACGACGTCGTCCTGCTGATCAGAAAGCGCTTCGTGGACTAACAACGATTTTGTTGTTTAATTTGGAGGACTTGTTGAACCCGTTTAAAGTTTTTCTGAAAATGATCTCCTCGATGCTACTTGACGTAGAACCACGGGAGTCTCATAATGCAGCGATCCTCTGGGTTTATGTTCTGACCACGTGCTTTTAGAAGAAGTCAGTCAGAGGTGTTAATCCAGTTTGTGAAATAGTCCCAAACTGTAATCTATAGGATTCGTGTACTTGGACACAAATTTTCCATTTTTTCTGTGACACTCGGCACGACTTTCAAACTAATGTATTTCAACTGGAAGTATCTTTCGTGCTTAGCAATAATAAATGTGCAACGTCCAGTTAGACTTTCAAAATAAAGCTTTCTGAGAAACATTTCAGGTGACGTTCGCAGTTTGGTTTAGGAAAAGGTCGTGGTTTGGGTTAGAATAAATACTTCCTTAAAACAATCAACATTGGTTTCACACAGGAAACAAATCCCAGTCCCCCGTGTTGACCCATCCATCCACCTCGACCTCCTCCCTACGCGGAGTTTGTCACTCTTAATACCTTCGTCCTTAATGGTTTGAAAGTCGTGCTGAGTGTCACAAAAATCGTGTCCATGTACACAAATCTATAAATTAAATTTTGTGACTATTTCATGAACTGCCGTGGTTGATCAGAGCAGCGGTGAATTTAAAATGCTTCGTCGTTGCAGTTTGGAACAAAAACGGCGGCGCCATAGCTGCTGAATTCATCCAAAATTGAATTTAAAAGTAAGAATTTAAAAGTAAAGGAATTTAAGCTGCACATCATCATCAAATCCGTTTTCTCAGCAGTTTCATTTTCAGCTTCAGCTCATGATGCAGAATACATTGGCCAATGCTGTAGCTTTGTAAGTTCTGAATAAAGGTTGAAAAAACTGTTCCGCTCTATGGCAAAAACTTGTTTTGCTGCATTTTCAAAACATGAGAGTGGAGCAGATGCAATCTGATGACGTGGCTCTTTCACATCGTAACGCTAAGACTCACCACGCATTCATCGCACGACCTGACACGTGTCTTAAAAGTCTGACTCAGACTGTGACAAGTTTTTATCAAACCCATCTCACACAGTGTGACAAGCAATAAACCTGCCACATCGTTCTTATCTCACAGTGTGTACAGGGCTTTGGATGTGACATCCACACCAGTTCTTTACTTTTGTGTATATTTTTTGAAATATAAACTAGGGCAACTGCAACTAATAATAATCATTTAGAACATGAAATGTGAGAAAATACAACATTTTCCAGAGCCCAACAAGATGCTTAAGTGATTAATCAAGTATCAAAATCGTTGGTGATTAATTGATCTATCGACTAATTGAATGATCAACTAATAATTTTAGCACTAATATGAAAATATATAAAGACCGAGGAGAAGGCAGTCCAGTCATTCTGTGAAAGTGCTGCATTGAAACGCTCTCCGTGTCTCTGCTTTACAGCACGTGTCATCACCTCGTGTGACATTACATGAACTGAAACAAATGACTCCTGTGGATCACCGCAGGGCCGCGTAACAAGGCAGAATTACAAATAAAGCGAACGACAATCAAACACAACACGACGCCCCGAGGTGACCGTGAACCAGAGGGAACACACACTGTGAGCGCGCTGCTGCTGTTTTCATGTTGTCCTCCTCAGATCACAGATCCTCTCTGATCTCATTTCAGCTCTTTTCCATCATCATCGCTGTCATCATCCATCCTCATCGTAGGATCACAGGAATACTCAGCAGGAGCCTCAGTCTTAGATAATGGGAGCGCAAACCTCTGCCAAGACTGCACAATCCTCTACATTTGTCTTTAAATGAGGCTGGTGATTTTTAAATATTTCTCTTATTATCAACGAATCATTTGCAAACCCAAACCAGCAACACGTCGGTCCGTCTCTCAGTACCGTCTGACTTCCTGTCTGCGGCTCTCAGCTGCGAGCTCATTGGTTCCTGCTGAAGACGTAAACCTTTAAATATATAGTTTCCTGTTTAAAAAGGCTCAGTAGTTTCCTCAAACAGCTGCTCGCTGTAGTTTTTATCAGACTAACAGGAGGAAACAGAGCATCTGTTGGGGACTATTTCCAGCGGCGGATGAATCCACATGTGGTGCTGTAGTGAGTGTTTGGGGCAGCAGGACGGTGTGTGTGGGGCGGAGTCAGAATAAACTACAGTGTGTGTGTTCGTGGTGATGAAGGAACATGTCACCCAGTGCAACAGAGCGGCTCGCTGATGTGTTTTAATAGTTTCTGGACAACAATGGAGGAAGAAGATCCATCAGGCTGTGATTCACACACACACACACCTGTTAGCAGAAACGTTCACTGCTGGTTTGAGTCTGAACGTGAGATTTGATGACCAGAAGAAAAATAATAATTGCAAAAAACACAAAAACACAGTCTCAAATAGTGAAATAGTCATGACATGTCGTGTAGTTTTCGTGACACTCAGCACGACTTTCAAATTAATGTATTTCAGCTGAAAGTATCTTTCGTGCCTGCACCACGTTTTTCCCCTCGGTCCAGTTAGCAATAATAAATATGCAACATCTGGTTAGACTTTCAAAATAAAGCTGGCTGAGAAACATTTCAGGTGACGCAGTTTGGTTAGGTTTAGGAAAAGATCTTGGTTTGGGTTCAAATAAATAGTTTCTTAAAACAATCAACATCGATTTGTTTCACACAGGAAACGAACCCCAGTCTCCGGTGGGAAAGCCCTGTGTTTGACCCGACCTCTTCCCTATGCGGATCTTGTCGCTCCTTATACCACGTTTGTCCTCGTTAGTTTGAAATTTGTGAGTGTTACACACAAATCTGTAGATTAAATTTCGTGACTATTTCACGAACCGCCGTGAGACTGGGAACACCCGGTCCCGGTACGATGCACAGCAGAGTGTAGAACCGAAACCCTGAAATGACGGTCTCTCCAGAGGGGCGGGGGGGACCACACCCTACCTGAAGACAACTTGCTTGACTATGAGTTGAAAATAATTTACAGCCTTTAGGTTTATAACGGTTTACAATGATAAATGCTAATGTTAGCATATTAAATTAGCAGTAAACTCAAACCACTGTTTGAACTTCAACTTTATTAATGTACTGAAGGAAATTTAGTTTGCAGACATTAAACCATTACAGGAATATGCTGATGACAATGATATATATATATATATTGCAAATATTAGCAATATAAGCAATATAGTAGTTTATGTATTAAAGATTAAAATAAATACATAAAAACCAGCAACACATCAAGCCAAGAGACACTTTACCAACTCTGATGAAGGAAGATTTAGACCCACTGTGGAATAAATGTAGAGCCACATGAAGCGCAGGTGAAACATCAGACTAATCACGGGCTGAAGTGCTGCACAAACGGACACTTTGATCTGTGAGATGAAAAGTTAGTGATCGCCAGGGTCTTTTAGGTTCACCCTCGGGGGAACAGTGGATGTCTGGGACAGTTTTTATGACAAACCACTCAGTAGGTGTGGAGATATGTCTCTGTGTTGGACCGATTGACCAACACCCCCGCAGCCACGCCGCTCACATGGTGTTTTTTTTACAACATTACAGCATTTAATGTTCATAAGTTTCAGCAGACCTGCTTTTACACATTTCAGTCGTACTCTGTAACTGTCTCCCAACTTTCTATGCTCTGACCTCAGTCTACTGGAAGGAACTTGCTTATATGTTGTCTGTTAATGTTTTTTCAAAACCAGGAAGAAACTGACAAACGCCTGGAGGTCAAGCTGAAACACGGCTTTCTTCCAAGTTCCTGAAAAGTGAATAAAGCTTTACCTCGACAGCAGCAATATAATCATTTTTATTATGGTTTCACTGTCTCTGTCTGTGAACAGAAAGGCTGCTGATATTTGACTCTCTTGTCTTATCTTTGTATAATACATATCTAAATACATCTGTGTCCCAGCTGTAATGTGTCTCACAGTTTATTCAACATGCTTAAACTGTCACCATCTTATCTAAAAGCACCGCTCTTTATTTTCTGTTTCATTGCTTTACTGTTCGAACAACTTATCTCATATTCACTGTGATACCACTGTTATTCCTCTCACTGAATCTTCTAACTTTTCCTTGCAGTGTCCTCATTTCTCCTGCAGAGATCAACTTTCATCGTATCTATTCATCTGGGGACATTACAGATGACTGGACCGCTAAAACTCTATCTTCCTGCAGGCTGGGGCGGAGAGCTGGACTTCTCCACCTTCCTGAGCGTCATGCACCGGCAGCTCCAGCAGGAGGTGCCGGAGGAGGAGATCCTGGAGGCCATGAGGATGGCTGACAAGGAGCAGAAAGGCTTTATCTTTGCCTCGGAGCTGCGAGCCAAACTCACGGGGCTGGGAGAGAAACTGACAGAGCGGGAGGGTGAGAGCGCTGGAGGCATTTATACAAATACGTGTTTATCTTTTAAATCTGGCATTTCATTTAGAATAACGTCACATGGTTTTAATATTAAACCCGTGGGTTCCTGTCAGTTTCTAATCCCCCGGTGTTTTATTGTTTCGCTGATAACTTTGAACTGTTGTTACCAAACATTATCTTTGTTCTATTATTTAGCTTTTTTTTTTTCTGTTCCTTCATTTTAATCCCGCCAAGTGTCGCCTCTTGGACATCCGAGTCTGGTGAAAAACAGTGAAGCTTCCAGTCAGGGGATTTTAATTACTGCAGATCATTTGAAACAAGAGATGCAGAAAAGAAAAGAAATAAAGATAACAGTCACATTTAATGAGATTATGTTTAATGCAAAACTACTGAGGCCAGTCTCAGTTTCAGTCTAGTTAGACACAAAGACACATTCAAGAACATTTCAACATAAAAGTCTTTAGATATTTCAGCCTGTTTCCACTTCAAATCAGCTTGTTTCAGTAAGTGTGTGTGTGTGTGTGTGTGTGTGTCTTGAAACAAGACAGAATAAGGCAGATTACCTAAGGGGACGTGCTTTACTTTAAAGGGCCTGTATACCCACACAGGTGTTTTCACTTATTCTGGCTGATTAGCCCTCTGCTCAGGTGGGAGTGTGGAGCAATGCTGGGAATACATGAGGTCACCGAACTTCAGACAGGTGCAACAAAACATATAGAGGCCTTCTAATGGGGCTGTTACAGTGTGCTTGGCTTTGTAAAATGTTGTAATGTTAAAAAATGTTCTGCCATTTAACAAGAATATTGTCAGCCCTCCACGAGTTATCGCTCCACTGTCTAGCAGCACAAACACAGCAACATTAAAAAACTGCATCATATTACAGTTAGTCACATGATCAATGCTGCGTTCAGGTCATACTGGATGGATCGTAGGAGATGGGAAAGATTCCCACGTTTACGCTGTGAATTAACAACATAGCATCATACTGAATAAATGTGGGTTAATTACTTTGAATAGCAGAGTTTCGCCGACACGAGGGAAACATGTCTGTTCGGTTTTCAGGTTCTTCTGTATTATTAAGCGCCAAGTGGGATATATCAGAGCGTTCAGAAAAATCTGAGTTTCCCAGTAAAATTATGACTTGGATGATGCCAAGAACGTTGTTTACATGTTGGAAACTGAACAGGGCATACATGTCTTTACATGAAGGCCAGCGCTAGTGATCGGAGGGAGACATGCATACCAAAACACACTATTTAATGATATTGAACGACTCCTACAATGACATCTGAGTGTAGAATATTTTTCTGGAACAAGTTGCAATATAACATCAACATACAGTTTCATGAAACACTTTGAGTGACAGCCGTGTCACTGTGTTTTCAGTGGACGAGCTGCTGAAGGAGGCGGGTGTTGGAGCTGACGGGCGGGTCCACTGCGAGCAGTTTGCCAAAGCGGTGACACGCTCCTACGCGAAGCACTGACGTCACGACCACGTCAGCGCTGCCGTGGAGCCGCTGAGCTGCGAGACTTTAGTTTCAGAAGCCTTTTGTCGCGCAAATGTGAAACATATTATTTGAATAAACAAAAGTACACATCTAACTTCTGTGTCGCTCGTCCAAGTTTGTCTTTCTTCATTTATACTTTTTGCCTGCAACCTGTTAGCTGTAGCGTCAGTCTCACAGCATGATGATGTCTGTTGAAATCAAGTGCATATTTAAGACCCCCTTTACAGCTTTCTTGTTTTCAAACGAGTCAGCTGGAAACATTAAAAAGTCAGATGGAGACTTTTAAACAACTCATGGAGCCAGTGTTACCTTAATTAGCCAGCTAGCTACAGCTGATGAAATCTGCTGGCAACAGTTCTCATTTCAGCCGACCAAATCTGTGTTTTTTGGCTAGAAATGAAAAGCCTGTTTTGTTTACTCCTCTCTGAAATCGAGGACCCAGCGTTTCAAAAATCTGAATAACTGCATGTGTGCAAGAACAACCAGCAGCAGGGGGACGGGGCTTAGCAAAGGGTCAATGAAACGGCGATATTGTAATGGAGATGCCATCCTCAGGCTTATTGGTGTTTCTACGATTAAAACATTTCAGGAACCTGACACTTTGCAAACAACTTCTCTTCCTGCATGAAGACATATTTGCTCTGCAAACACAGTTTGGAACATTTTATGAAGGGGAAGATTATTTCTCTGTAAACCATCCTGTCATTTCCTGTTAGTGGAGCTTCTTGCGTGGAAAACCCATCAGCCGGGGTTTGACTTGGCTGCAGTGAGGATACAAAACACTGGAACCTTCCTCTAGTAATTCACAGTGACATCTCTTCTGGTGTTATGTAATCGCTCAAGGAGAGCATGGATTTAGGACTATAGCCCACTGCTCTGT
Organism: Siniperca chuatsi; assembly: GCF_020085105.1. Classification (NCBI taxonomy): domain Eukaryota; kingdom Metazoa; phylum Chordata; class Actinopteri; order Centrarchiformes; family Sinipercidae; genus Siniperca; species Siniperca chuatsi. The sequence continues at coordinate 31,952,976 of NC_058045.1, read as the reverse complement.
CAGATTCTTCTGTCGGAGTCCTCCGGAGCTGGTTTGAACCTGTTCCTGAAGGACGTTCGGGTGATGAAACTTCACTCTCCTCTCTTGTCTCCTTTCTCTCTTTGAGCCTTCAGGAGCAGCCGGGTCTGCATGAAGCTGTGCGGCTTCATTAGTATTCACAATGAATCACATGCTGTTTAGGAGCCGGCTGAATAACTTGCTAACAGTCACCTCAGGGCTTCGCCAGCCTGTTGACTTTGACTCATTGATGCTGATTATTGGGCAGAGTTCATCCAGGCATTACACTCAGCCAGGCCGTGCGCTGCATTGGTCTTCACAGTCAGCCTGACTAAACTCGCCTCACACTGAAGTCACTGAAGGAACCCTTCTGTAAAAACGCCACATCTGATCTGAATCAGATTCTGAGGAGTAGGAGTAATAAACCGCAACTGTTTCACAGAAATACCTGTTTTTCTGCTTTCTATCTGTCAATACAACAAATTATGATATTCTGGTCTAAATATCTCAGTAAGGTTGGGGTCGAATCCGAATCCTTTCAAATCTTGTCAATGAAAGTTCCGCTTTCAACGTTTGCAAGCTGAACTTTTGCATTTCCTTTTCGGCTGAAAAGGCAGAAACAGTTTTGAGCGATTCATAATTTACAAATCCGTATTAGTCTGGAACTTCTCGGGGCCGTTATCAACGGGCGCAGACCAGAATGCCTCTGGACGCAACTGGAAAGACCAACAACCAATCAGAGCAACGAAACGTGCTGAGCGACACATGCAGGCTGGGCCGGTGCTCGGCCCGTTTTCAAGCAGGAAAAAAAAAAATGGCGGGAAACAGGCAACGCAGTAACCGAATCTTGATTCATATCTGATCAGCACTGACCGGTTTGACAGTTTGAGCCGTGAAAAGGACACGAAACTTATAGTTTATGAATCTGTGCGCAGGGATTCTTAAACCAAACACACGGTTTATTAATCCGCATCCCATTGCAAATGGAAGATCTTTGGGTTCGGGGCTGGTGCTTCGGACCACAGCTCTGTGTGTCGGGTTTGAAGAGGTCACCTTGGGCTCTGGGAACTTGCGATGTACATTTTTTGGACATTTTACGGACTTCACTTTCAAAATTAATTGAGATTCAAAGACAGAAGTGTGAGCGAACACAAGTGAACCACACACTGTCTGTGAGACAGGGGTGAGACTTCTGCAGTCGGCTCCTGGGGGGCGACGCGTCTCCCCGCCTCTCCGTGAAGCTACACCTTCTGTATGTTTTCATGACATCATTCTACACACAAACCTCAGTAATTCATCTTGTAAAGTGATAAAATCTGAAGCTCCCAGCCGCATTAAACTGTGAGCAGCCTGCTGCAGAAAACACTTCAGAATGAGCGATGAGTTCAGATGTGAGAGATCTGTTTCAGTGATAAATGATGATAAGTCACCTGAGTGTGACCGAGCGCTGGCGTTTGTGGATCACACAGTCGGAGGCGCCACGATGACCTGCGCAAGGTCTTCACGCCATGCTGTGAATGTAAAAATGCATCAGGAGTCTCCTGTCGAGGTGTTTGGATTTGTTATAGTTGACAGAGAGTGTTAATAGGGTTGTTGTTGTTGTTGCGCCCACAGTGTTTCATATCACATCATTACTTTCAGATGGAACGAGCACTCAGCCGGCTGCCCACTGGCTCGGCAGCAATCATCGCTACCCGACATGACACATAAAGTCAGTCCTCTTGCTACACGAAACCTTGTTAGATTGCTGAAATTATGAGGCAGCGCCCTGGAGGTCTGACATGACGCAGGCTGTATTTTTCACCTCCACTCGGAGTTCATGACCTGCAGCAACGGCGAAGTACAAACACCAGGGGGCGACTGTCTGCCCTCTGCCTGCACGAGGATTAAACGCTGACTGTGTAAACAGTGCTGGGAGAGAAAAGCACATTACAGCACACTCATGATTTTGGCTTTAATGACACAAATACTCAAAAAGAACGGTCATCCCCCTCTGGCTCTCCGTACAAACATCGAATGATTAGAAATAATATTTTTGGGGCTTTTATTTGTAGATAATGCCTCAATTACCTCTTTATCATGATAAAACAAAGAGCATTTTTAATTACATTTTAACCAAAATATCCAAAGATAATGATGTAGTCATCATCATGAAAACAAATATCTCATCACCTCGAGATAACGAGCCTCGTGGTCTCTCCAAGTCTGTTTAATCATGCAGACAACAGAGAAAAGAAAATGAATGAGCTAATTTAACAGGCACATAATGTTTGTGCTGTGGCAACTGTTTGTTATCTCGAGATAATGAGATGAAGCCGATTCAGTTCTAATCACAAGATAACAGTTTGACATGTCGAGGCAACGAGATA